>NC_135176.1:672285-919785 GCF_041146795.1 Maylandia zebra | reverse complement strand
CGTAAGAACAAAGCGCTCCACTGGTATTTCAAAATATTCAAAATATTAGTTGTTCAAAGGAAGTATTATAAAGGACTAACCTTTGGTAATCGTGATGGGCATCAATGAGTCGAGTGCTACTTACAGTGGGGCAAAAAAGTATTTAGTCAGCCACCGATTGTGCAAGTTCCCCCACCTAAAATGATGACAGAGGTCAGTAATTTGCACCAGAGGTACACTTCAACTGTGAGAGACAGAATGTGAAAAAAAAATCCATGAATCCACATGGTAGGATTTGTAAAGAATTTATTGGTAAATCAGGGTGGAAAATAAGTATTTGGTCAATAACAAAAATACAACTCAATACTTTGTAACATAACCTTTGTTGGCAATAACAGAGGTCAAACGTTTACTATAGGTCTTTACCAGGTTTGCACACACAGTAGCTGGTATTTTGGCCCATTCCTCCATGCAGATCTTCTCGAGAGCAGTGATGTTTTGGGGCTGTCGCCGAGCAACACGGACTTTCAACTCCCGCCACAGATTTTCTATGGGGTTGAGGTCTGGAGACTGGCTAGGCCACTCCAGGACTTTCAAATGCTTCTTACGGAGCCACTCCTTTGTTGCCCGGGCGGTGTGTTTTGGATCATTGTCATGTTGGAAGACCCAGCCTCGTTTCATCTTCAAAGTTCTCACTGATGGAAGGAGGTTTTGGCTCAAAATCTCACGATACATGGCCCCATTCATTCTGTCCTTAACACGGATCAGTCGTCCTGTCCCCTTGGCAGAAAAACAGCCCCATAGCATGATGTTTCCACCCCCATGCTTCACAGTAGGTATGGTGTTCTTGGGATGCAACTCAGTATTCTTCTTCCTCCAAACACGACGAGTTGAGTTTATACCAAAAAGTTCTACTTTGGTTTCATCTGACCACATGACATTCTCCCAATCCTCTGCTGTATCATCCATGTGCTCTCTGGCAAACTTCAGACGGGCCTGGACATGCACTGGCTTCAGCAGCGGAACACGTCTGGCACTGCGGGATTTGATCCCCTGCCGTTGTAGTGTGTTACTGATGGTGACCTTTGTTACTTTGGTCCCAGCTCTCTGCAGGTCATTCACCAGGTCCCCCCGTGTGGTTCTGGGATCTTTGCTCACCGTTCTCATGATCATTTTGACCCCACGGGATGAGATCTTGCGTGGAGCCCCAGATCGAGGGAGATTATCAGTGGTCTTGTATGTCTTCCATTTTCTGATGATTGCTCCCACAGTTGATTTTTTCACACCAAGCTGCTTGCCTATTGTAGATTCACTCTTCCCAGTCTGGTGCAGGTCTACAATACTTTTCCTGGTGTCCTTCGAAAGCTCTTTGGTCTTGGCCATGGCGGAGTTTGGAGTCTGACTGTTTGAGGCTGTGGACAGGTGTCTTTTATACAGATGATGAGTTCAAACAGGTGCCATTCATACAGGTAACGAGTGGGGGGCAGAAAAGCTTCTTACAGAAGACGTTACAGGTCTGTGAGAGCCAGAGATTTTCCTTGTTTGAGGTGACCAAATACTTATTTTCCACCCTGATTTACGAATAAATTCTTTACAAATCCATCCATCCATCCATCTTCATCCGCTTTATCCGAGGCCGGGTCGCGGGGGCAGCAGCCTAAGCAAAGAGGCCCAGACCTCCCTCTCCCCAGCCACCTCCTCCAGCTTATCCGGGGGAATACCAAGGCGTTCCCAGGCCAGCCGAGAGATATAATCTCTCCAGCGTGTCCTGGGTCTGCCCCGGGGCCTCCTCCCGGTGGGACATGCCTGGAACACCTCACCCAGGAGGCGCCCAGGGGGCATCCTTGTCAGATGCCCGAACCACCTCAGCTGGCTCCTTTCGATGTGGAGCAGCAGCTGCTCTACTCTGAGCCCCTCCCGGATGGCCGAACTTCTCACCCTATTTCTAAGGGAGAGGCCAGCCACCCTTCGGAGGAAGCTCATTTCTGCCGCTTGTATCCGCGATCTCGTTCTTTCGGTCACTACCCACAGCTCGTGGCCATAGGTGAGGGTAGGGACGTAGATCGACCGGTAAATTGAGAGCTTCGCTTTTACACTCAGCTCCCTCTTCACCACGACGGACCAGTGCAGCGTCTGCATTACTGCAGCTGCAGCCCCAATCCGTCTGTCGATCTCCGGCTCCCTTCTCCCATCACTCGCGAACAAGACCCCGAGATACTTGAACTCCTCCACTTGGGGCAGGAACTCATCCCCAAACCCGGAGTGGGCACTCCACCCTTTTCCGGCTGAGAACCATGGCCTCAGATTTGGAGGTGCTGATCCTCATTCCCGCTGCTTCACACTCGGCTGCGAACCGTTCCAGTGCGAGCTGGAGGCCCTCACCCGATGAAGCCAACAGAACCACATCATCTGCAAAAATCAGAGATGAGATTCTGAGGCCACCAAAGTGAAAGCCCTCCGCCACTTGGCTGCGCCTAGAAATCCTGTCCATAAAAATTATGAACAGAATCAGTGACAAAGGAACTCGGGGCGGACCTCATCAACACCAGGGGCTCTGTCACCAAGGAGTTGTTTAACTGCCTCAGTGACCTCGCCCCCGGAAATTGGCGGGTCATTCCCCTCATCCCCAGACTCTGCTTCCTCTTCGGAAGACGTGTCAGTGGGATTAAGGAGGTCCTCGAAGTATTCCTTCCACTGCCTGACAATTTTCTCAGTCGACGTCAGCAGCGCTCCGCCAGCACTATACACAGTGCAGGTAGAGCACCGGTTTCCCCTCCTGAGACGTCTGACGGTTTGCCAGAATCTCTTCGAGGCAGTCCGAAAGTCTTTTTCCATGGCCTCTCCGAACTCCTCCCACACCCGAGTTTTTGCTTCAGCCACTGCCCGAGCCGCATTCCGCTTGGCCTGTCGATACCTGTCAGCTGCCTCCGGAGTCCCACAGGCTAACCAAGCCCGATAGGACTCCTTCTTCAGCCTGGTGGCTCCCTTCACCTCTGGTGTCCACCATTTGGTTCGGGGATTACCACCACGGCAGGCACCAACCACCTTGCGGCCGCAGCTCAATGCAGCAGCTTCGGCAATGGAGACGCTGAACATGGTCCATTCGGACTCAATGTCCCCAGTCTCCCCCGGAATGCTGTTGAAGCTCTGCCGGAGGTGTGCGTTGAAGATCTCGCGGACCGGGGCCTCTGCTAGACGTTCCCAGCACACCCTCACTACGCGTTTAGGTGCACCAGGTCTGTCCAGCGTCCTCCCCCGCCACCTGATCCAACTCACCACCAGGTGGTGATCAGTTGACAGCTCAGCCCCTCTCTTTACCCGAGTGTCCAGAACATATGGGCGCAGGTCTGCTGATAAGATTACAAAATCGATCATCGACCTACGGCCTAGAGCGTCCTGGTGCCACGTGCACTTATGGACACTCTTGTGTTCGAACAGGGTGTTCGTTATGGCCAAACTGTGATTAGCACAGAAGTCCAATAACAAAGCACCGCTCGGGTTCAGATCAGGGAGGCCGTTCCTCCCAATCACGCCCCTCCAGGTCTTGCTGTCGTTACCCACGTGAGCATTGAAGTCTCCCAGCAGGACAACAGAGTCTCCAGGTGGAGCACCCCCCCCCCCCCCCCCCCCCAGGGACTCTAAGAAGGCTGGGTACTCTGAACTGCCACTCGGCGCATAAGCGCAGATGACAGTCGGGACCCGTTCCCCGACCCTAAGGCGCAGGGAACAAACCCTCCCGTCCACCGGGAAAAACCCCAACGTACCGGCAGCAAGCCGAGGGGATATTAGAATACCCACCCCAGCCCGCCGCCTCTCACCAGGGGCAACTCCAGACTGAGACAGAGTCCAGCCCCTCTCCAGGAGACTGGTTCCAGAGCCCAAGCCATGTGTAGAGGTGAGCCCGACTATATCTAGCCGGTACCTCTCAACCTCAAGCACTAACTCAGGCTCCTTCCCCACCAGAGAGGTGACATTCCATGTCCCTATTGCCAGTCTTGGCAGCCGGGGGTCAGTCCGCCAGGGCCTCCGCTCCTGGCCGCCACCCGGCACACAATGCACCCGACCCCTATGGCGCCTCCTGCGGGTGGTGGGCCTGCGGGAGGAGGGGCCCATGTCTCCTCTTCGGGCTGTGCCCGGCCGGGCCCCATGGACTAAGGCCCGGCCACCAGACGCTCGCCCTCGGGCACCCTCCCCGGTCCTGGCTCCAGGGCGGGGCCCCGGTAACCCTATCCCGGGCAGGGTAAACTGTTCCCTCGGTATCCTTTTCATAAGGGTCTTCTGAATCGCTCTTTGTCTGGTCCCTCACCCAGGGCCAATTTGCCATGGGAGACCCTACCAGGGGGCAAAAGCCCCCAGACAACATAGCCCCTGGGATCCCTGGGACACACAAACCCCTCCACCACGATAAGGTAGCGATTCAAGGAGGAGCTTTACAAATCCTACCATGTGAATTCATGGATTTTTTTTTCACATTCTGTCTCTCACAGTTGAAGTGTACCTCTGGTGCAAATTACTGACCTCTGTCATCATTTTCAGTGGGGGAACTTGCACAATCGGTGGCTGGCTAAATACTTTTTTGCCCCAATGTACATCGTTGCTGACAATCTTATAGAAACAGGATTTTACAGGATGGCATTTATATCTAAGGATATGTTGTGAAAATGCTCTACTTCTGTTCATTGTCTTTTCCCGTTTTACAGTTTAAAGTAATGATGCAGGTGTTGAAAACTCAGAGTCTGAACGTTTCAGTGTGGCACGACAGCAGCTTCGGACGCAACCGATTCCTGGGTGACGTGAACCTTAATTTGTTGGAGTGGGACTTCAGCAACACACAGATAAATGAATATGTATTAAAAACCAGGGTAAATGCTTAATTTCTCAAAGCATTATGTGAATATTGTCGCAGTTATTAGACATTTACTCAGCGTAATCCTTTAGGTGTCAGCACAAGCCTCAGCACCAGCTGCCTCGTGTCTTATCGACAGCAGAGCACAGATGAGAGTCGCTCTGAGATTCCTGCCGCAGACATCCCTCGGTGAGGCCTTCCTTTTGATCAGCTCTCTCCCTTTATGTTTATCATTTATGTTACTTATTGTGGTCTTATTGCACGCACAGGTAGGAGAACATCTACGATGGAAAGCGCTGAGGTGCAGATTTGGGTGAAAGACTGCAAGAATCTTCCGCTGGTTAGAGGCCTCGTTATCGACCCATTTGTGAAATGGTAGGAAACAGTACACTGTTTGCTGAGATTCAAAGTCTGAACCTTGAAATAACAAAACCAAAATAAACCGTTTAATATTTTCTTGTTTAATTATGTTATTTCAATCAAACTGGTTTATTTCAAATAGTTTCTCCATTTAATTTCAATTCAGTTCAATTTTAGTTATACAGCGCCAAACCACAGCAACCTTAAGGTGCTTCATATTGTAAGGTAGACCCGACAATAAAACATTAATAAAAATACATGTCAATCGAGACAGAGTGGAGACAGTTGTGTGATTGGTTGCAGTTGGAGTCCCGAAGCAGCAGCTAATTGTAAAAGTGACGTAAACAAAGTGTCAAAGTTAGAACGCCTGCTTCCTGTAAAATTATCACACAATTAACCAGTTAACTGATTATTTGTTTTACGTTAAGTGAACATCATCTAGTTTTGGACTAATGACCTTACAAAAGCAATTATTTGGAAAATATCACTGATCCATTGCAGTGCACCCATCATCTGAAAATGAGAATTCTCAATAGCTCCACACCTGCCTGCAGCACATATTTGGCACAATATACAAACAGAGTGAAACCCAGAATGCAGTCACAGAAGTCAAGTCAAAATCACAGCTTTACTGCTGGTAACAAAGGTGACAAAGAACAAAAGGCAAAATACAAAACTAAACAGGACATCGTCTACAATAAGGAGAACACAACAACACACAGAGCGAGACGCACACTCTGAACACGATGCAAACGAGACTGAAGACTATCAAAGTAAAACAGGAAGTAACACACACTGAGACACATGAACTGAACAGTGAGACTTGGGATAAACAGACATGGAGACTCCGGGGACACGACTGGGAGACTCCACATAGAAAAGGAGTAACATCATGAGAAACCAAGGACTAGAAGCAAAGACAAACTTAGAAACACAAAGTAGTAATATTATATTCACAACAGACTTTGAAGGAAACTGTTTCCAGGGCCTACTCCGTGGATCGGCTTCCTCCGAGGCGTGGACGTCTATCAGCAGAGAATGTACCTTCACCTATCAGCAGAGAATGTCCCTTAGTCTGTAACACAGTCAAATATATTCTCAAGTAATATTCAAGCATGCCATTCAGCGTGTTAGTACGAGCAGCTCGGGAGCAGCTTGGGAGAACAAGAAAACAGAGACTGCTTTAGATTGTCTTCCCAAAGTGACTCAACTTTATTCACAAGTACAACAGTTTATATAGAGGGTAAAATTCATGAGACAGCAGATTATCAGTTTAAACCAGTACAGACCAAGATAAGGGAGCGTCTTCCTGCCCTTGGGTGAAGAAGCATCCTTTGTGTAGTTTATTAGTTCAGCTACAATTGTGATTATCTCAGCGACATATTTTCAAGGCACAAAACGATGAGTTCTTACATTAGTGAAATCTGAAACAAACCATTTGGCCTTCAACAGGCGTCTAAAAGATTAAGAAACTAATGTAGCTGAGGGAGTGATCTCTGTGGTATTTCAACCTTGTACCAGCCTGTGATTCTCACACATCAATTCTTGGGTCAAAGAGAAAAATAACTAAAACAAAGGGGCCTTATTGAATGACAGAGTTTTCCTGCATAATGTCACTATAAAACAATATCCAGTAAATGCTCCCATGGTACTAAAATACCTAACAGTTCCACTCTTTTTTTATTATTATTTTTAAAAAAAATAATAACTCAAATAGAAAGGAAAAATCACAAATGTAATAACATAATATAAAAAGCAAATCATAAAATGTAATAGTTCACAACCTAATGTTCAATACACACATCAGGAACATCATTGGTAACATCTGGCACATCCTCAGGATCAATTTGTGCTAATTGCAAATACATTGAAGTAGCTGTACTAGTAGCTATACGGGTTATCATTGAAAATGTGGCTTGCAGAAATGTGAACAGGGTTGCACTTTACAATACGAAATAGTAAATAAAAATCCTAAGATTAATGCAGTAGATATGATTAATAACCTAAATATATAAAAAAGACAGTTCTTTAGTCGTCTCCTGGCCTGGTCCCAGGTTCGAGAGACACCGTATAAGCGTCGTGTGATGACAATGGGCATTTCATTTTCTCCATTATCAGGATGAAACGAGTCTATCTTTATCAGGTTAGACATTGTGTGGTATTCTAGGCTTTCTGTTCCTGCTGGATGTTCGAGTACCTTGTTGTTGTTCAGGTGGGGGATCAAAGGGCTTTCTGAGTCTTGGCTCTTTCAGGTGTTGTGTGTTAATCAGTGATTGTGTGTGTGTAGGTGGATTGGATCCGGGCGCTGGCTCGCCTGAGTCGTCATCTATAGGTGTATTGAATCCGGGCGCTGGCTCGCCGGAGACGTCATCTACTTGATCCGACGCCTTAGGTGGTTTGGTGGGGCTGGTCTTAACCCTGCTGGCATGAATCCACTGAGGTTGTCCGTCTGTTAGGATGCTGGTTCTCGTCACTGCAAGTACAGTCTGGGGGCTGGAACACGCGGCCTCCCCGAGTGCCCTTGGTTTTAGCGACTGTACCAATACCGCATCTCCTGGTTTCCACGGATGGGTTGGATCTATGGAAGGGAGAGGCTGAGAGAGACAAACTTTCTGATAGTTATTATTCAGTGTTTCTACCAGGTTATGAACATAGTCAGACAATGCAGTGTCTATGTCCCCTTCCAATAGCGGTGCCCCTCTGGAGGCTGACCATGGTGTTGGAAACGGTCTTCCCATGATTATTTCAAATGGAGATAATTTGGTTGCTGCGGATGGAGTCATTCTAATCTCGCAGAGGATTTGAGGAAGTAGTTTGATCCAGGTCATTCCTGTTTCTATCATTGCTTTAGTCAGGCGATTTTTTATGGTCCTATTCATTCTTTCTACAACTCCTGAACTCTGAGGATGGTATGGCACATGGTATTTCCAGTCTATTGCTAGAGTTTTAGCACACTTTTGAATTACTTCTGATGTAAATGAAGGTCCTCTATCACTGTTAATTTGGTGAGGTATTCCAAATCTGGGTATTATTTCATTGCACAACTTTTGACAGACTACTTCTGCAGTTTCTTTTGATGTTGGATAAGCTTCTACCCATTTACTAAATTGGTCCACTATTACCAGTAAGTACTTGATGCTTCCTTGTGCTGGCATGTGTGTAAAATCAATTTGTAATGTATGAAATGGGAAATCTGGTTGTGGTAAATGCTGATGTTTTGCTTTTGGTTTTCCTACATTAGTTCGTGCACATGTTAGACAGGTTGCTAATATGCGTTTTACTGCGTGTGATGTTTTCTTGATTACAAATCTTGATTTTATTGCTCCTATTACCCCTCTTTGTCCGACATGACTCACACCGTGAAAATGGCGGACAAGGATTGGCAGTAGTGAAGATGGGAGGGCAATCAAACCCTCAAGGTTTTTGTATAAGCCGTCTCTGTTATCTAAGGTACAATCATTACTTTCCCAGTAAGTGTAATCTAAGGCAGAGGCTTGCTCTTGTATGAATTTTAGGTCAACATTTGTTTCTAAATAGTCTGGGAGCGTGACAAGTGGCAGCTGTAAAGGCAAAGATAATACTTCCCTTCTGGGTGGTTGCTGTGAGGCAGCAGCTGCTTTCGCGGTTACGTCTGCAAGAGCATTTCCCACTGCTTCGTCTGTGTCAGCCGTGCTGTGCCCCTTCGTTTTAACAACTGCAATTGCCGATGGCAGCTGTATAGCCTGCAAAAGTCTTTGAACAAGGTCAGAATTAGCGATCGATTTTCCATCAGCAGATCTAAATCCTCTTTGTCTCCACAATGTGCCAAAGTCATGCACCACACCGAATGCATAACGGCTATCAGTGTAAACTGTTACCCGCTTATCCACATGTAACTCACAGGCGCGTATTAAAGCCATGAGCTCTGCTTTTTGTGCTGAGTGAAATGGTAATGAGTGAGCCTCTAGTATGATGTCAGGCAATGTCACCACCGAATAGCCACAAAGAAATAAGTTGTCATTTGGTTTTGAACAGGACCCGTCCACATAAACAATGACTGAGTCTGGGATTGGTGTCTGCTCTAAGTCTGGGCGTGGTGCTGTGGATTCCTGTATACGTGTCATACAATCATGAACGTCAGGGTCGTCTGACCCATCCTGTCGGTCAGAGGAACACAGCATACGAATGAGTAAGTGTGCTGGCGAATTGGGTGTGCTGTTTGCTTTTATAGTGAGATTTGCTGTTGAAGTCAGTGTAGCTTCATAACCTGAGCGACGTTGTGCGGTCATGTGTTGTGTAGTTATGTTTGCTAGAATGGTCGTGACCTGGTGATTGGTGTGTAGAATAGTGTCATGTGAGAGTGTGAGCTTCTCGCAGTCCCTTATCATGATAGAGCAAGCTGCTACTGCTCTCAGGCAGGCCGGCATCCCCTGAACTACTGCTGGCAGCACCTTTGAGTAGAAGGCTACTGGACGGTAGCCACAGCCATGCTCTTGGGCCAATACACCTGCACAGGTTGTGCCGTTCTCTGTGACGTACAGGTGGAACGGTAAGTGGTAGTCAGGCAGACCCAAACAAGGGGCGGAGGTCAGCGCTCCCTGTAATGCATTGAAAGAGGCAGTCATTTCTGTGGACCACAGTATTCGAGGAGGCTTGTCTTTTTTGCAGCATTCACGCAGAATGTGGTCATGAAAAGAACAGTCTGGTATCCACTGTCTGCAATAGTTCACCATGCCTAGGAAAGACAGCATTTCTTTCTGTGTAGTGGGCTTAGGGACAGAGGTCACAGCTTTGACCCTGTCTGTAGTCATAGAACGTTGTCCGTGAGACAGTGTAAATCCCAAATATTGAACAGAAGTCTGACAGTACTGCATTTTCTTTGCTGATGCTTTGTGGCCAGTCTGTTGGAGGTGCTGGAGTAGCATGTGTGTGGCAGTTTGACATAGTTTTTCACTTTCAGCACAGAGGAGGAGATCATCTACATACTGGATCAGAGTACAGCCCTCTGGAGGAGTGAAGCCGTCCAGGGTAGCACGTACTACCATTGAGAAAGCCGCAGGGCTGTCTACCATGCCTTGGGGTAAGCGAGTCCATGTGTACTGCTTATCTCTATGTGTAAAAGCAAATATCGGCTGTGTGTCTTCATGCACAGGTACTGAGAAAAAGGCGGAGCACAAATCCACCACAGTAAAATGTGTAGCTGTTGCTGGAATAGATGTCAGTATGCTGGGAACATCTGGAACCAGAGGTGGCAGAGGCATGATGACTGCATTAACTTGCCTTAAGTCTTGTGTGAAACGCCATACGCCAGGTTTGTTAGGCTTTGGCACAGGATTGACAGGAGTGTTATATGGAGATACTGTGGGCTTTATTACTCCAGCTGTCAATAAATCTCCTATGATGATGTCTAAGGCTGCGGCTTTTTCAGCGGAAATGGGATATTGCTTGACATATACCGGCTTGTTGTTTTTCAGCTGAGCATGATAAGGTGTACAGTCAATAAATCCTACATCATTCTCACCTCTTGACCATAATGTCATGTTTTGATATTCAGCTGGCAATGTGACAGCAGAGATAGTACAGTGTATGGGGTAGGTTAGATCTATGTGTTGACATGGTGCAGTGATGTCATAGCCTATGTCTGAGTTATGTGACAAAACCACTGTTTGGCCTTCACTGGTGTGAGCAGTTATCATGTTGTTGAACAGTGTGAGAGAAACAAATATGTGGCTTCCAGGCATGGGGTTACCTGGTAGTGGTGTCTGTACACGTGTTTGGCACAGTGTGTGACGTGGGGTACCAGTCAGATGGATATTGAGTTCATTCTCCGCTGAGGCGTCCAGCTGACACAGAGGCTGTTCCTTCTCCATGGTGTCGGTGCATAGGGCAGAGAAAACATAGCTGTTATCAGTATCTGCAAACATTTCACCCTTTGTGTTAAATGAAATACACAAGTTCATTTTTGCCATTAAATCTCTGCCTAATAGATTCACAGGCGAGTTTGGAATAATTATGAATGGATGATATGTAATTTCATCTGGTTTTGGGCCCCAGCGTGTTTTTAGAGAATGAGTTTTGGGGCATTGCACTAGAGTTCCGTTTATTCCCATGGTGTTGATGCACACAGAGGAAACAGGCCCACTATAGAATTTTCCAGACAGTGAACTTTTAGTGGCTCCACTGTCAACTAAAAAGGAATAAGTCTTTTCACCTATCTCTATATCTAACATGGGCAAGCTTTCTGTGTTACGGGACAATTGCAAATGCAGCATCGTGTGTAGTGCTTCACACTGTCCCTCATCATCACCTGGGCCTCCCTATTGTTGGTCCAGTCTTTCGTTATCATATGGGTGGGGATTAAAATGTGGTTTATAAGGTTGCTGCCTAAGTGCAAAGGGGCCATTATTTTGATGTGATTCCTGTCTGCGTTGCCAGTTACCTTGTCTGTAAGAGCTCTGCTTACGCCTAGTGGCAGGAGCTGGTCCTGTGTTTTGTGGTTGAGATCTACCTGCTGATTTGCATTCCGTCCTCCAGTGTCCTATTTGTCCACAATAAAAACATACGTCTCCACTCCTATCTCTCCTTCTGAAATCTCCCTGCTGCGCTTGTTGAGGGGGCGGGGCCCCTGCATACATCATTTTTTCACTTTCCTCTGAGCCTTCAAAATCAAAATTCAACATCATCTTAACACTTTTAGCCTTCGTGCTGTTGGGGAAAAGATCTGCACCAGCTTTTGTTTTGACAAGTGTGATAAAGTTCTTTATTTTCATGTCATAGAGATTATCAGTGGCAGTCAGCTTCAATAGTTGTGAACATTCTGGATGAATATTGTTTAAGAATGTTGTTATGAAAATCTGATCATTTCCTCCTTCAGGCATGCATGCCTCATTAGTCCAGCAGTGTGTGAAACGTTTCATAAACACTAGAATGGATTCATCTGGCTTTTGCTTACACATGGTTACTGCATTTAAATCAATTTTATCTCTAGACATTGTGAGCAGAAATTTCTTTAGATTTTGAAAAAAGGCTGTGATTTTGTCATCATTTATCCACAAAAACGAGGTGGTGTTGGCTGCTTGGTCATTTTTAGGGTCTAGTTCCTCTACTTCTTCAATAAGCTGAGATTCAGTCACACCTGGGATTCGTTGACATAATATATATCTATAGTCAGGCCCACCCAAGTGGTGGTATCTGGTACTTCTCTGTAATGCAGAAACAAAGGCTGTAGGATTTTGTAGAGGATCGGGAAGTTCTTTAATGGTTGCTGCTAACTCTGAAATTTTAGGGGGTTGAATGCAACACATGTCCCCTATTATCATGAACGGGAGGGAGGTGCTGACGTCATTAAATTGTGATCCCTGCTTTTCTTTATAACGGGTGTTTTTGTGGGGGCCCTCTTGAGTTTTTTTCCTCTTTTTTCTGCTTTAAGTAGTTCCTTATTAAATTTCTGGTGTTAGTTATTGCTTTTGGCACAGTTAAACCAGTCGCTACTCTAGTGTGGCGCTGAACATGATTATCTATGACGGAAACGGCTTCCTGCAGTTCAGCTTCCGTACGTTCAGTTAAAGGATCTTTCATGATTTCCTCACACTCTGTCATTAACTGTTTTGTTTGCTTTTTATGTTCCTGTAACTCTCTTTCTCGTTCAGTGTATTCTCGTTCCTGTCTTTGATCTAGGTTAAACCAGTCATCTTCTTCTGATTTAGGTGTCATTTCAGTGCCTTCCTCACTCTTTTGGGATTCTGCTGTTAAATCAGGATATACGCGCTGATGACGTGCAGCCGCCGCAGCAGCTATTAATTCTGTTTTTTCATCATAAGGCGGCGGAGCCGTAGGTTGAACGGATGGGCATATAAGGCTAGTTTTTTCTGCAGTGGATTTACTAGAGCCTACACTGGCTTGATTTAAAGCATTTACGTCTGGCTCGGGTCCTTTTTTCCATAGTGGTAGCATGCGATTGGTCACATCACGACATTCTATCATATATTTTTTACAGGACTTTTTAATCAGCCTACTTTTCTTATCACAAATAGTATTTAACATTTCTACTGACCTGTTTTCTGGCGATAATCGTTCGGGATAGGGCTCCGGAAATACATTAGGATGCATTAAAGTTATAGTTCTTAAGTTCGAGACGAAATCAGTCACGTAAGCACTTCCGCATGTTCTGGATACGTAATCATGGAAGTCTTCATTGATTCGCGAGCGTGGGTTAAACGTAACCGGAAGTGGGAGTCGTACTGAGCCGCTATTTGTGATTTTATATTTTATTTTTTTCGGTTTTACAGTTAATTTTGAGTTTTTATCGGACCCGTCTAAGGTCTTTGAATTATTCTGACCCATGGTCAGTGATTTCCAGAGGGGTTTAGACGCTTTGAAGGATTTAAGTTAGTTTCTATTTTTGCTGTGGCACACCTGAGGTTACTTGATTTTTTGCTAGCAATTTTATGTTTTTAGTGAGCAACTTCTCACTTTTTAACGAGCAACTTCTCGTTTTATGACCCCAGGCAACTTCCTGTGTCCTTTCTGCTGGTGAGCAACTTCTTAGTTTATGACAGCAGGCAACTTCCTGTGTCCTTTCTGCTTTTATTTACAAAACAACAGGCAACTTCCTGTGTTTCTATGTGGGCCACTAAAGAAGGCTCCTCAGTGTATCCCACTTGTTACTATGTGGGCCACTGAAGAAGGCCTCGTCAGCGTATCCCGTTTCTATGTGGATCACTGAGAAAGGCATAACACAGTCTTATAAAATAAAAAGACAAGTGCCTACCTTCGTCAGGATCCCACTTCTGACACCAAAATTGAAGGAAACTGTTTCCAGGGCCTACTCCGTGGATCGGCTTCCTCCGAGGCGTGGACGTCTATCAGCAGAGAATGTACCTTCACCTATCAGCAGAGAATGTCCCTTAGTCTGTAACACAGTCAAATATATTCTCAAGTAATATTCAAGCATGCCATTCAGCGTGTTAGTACGAGCAGCTCGGGAGCAGCTTGGGAGAACAAGAAAACAGAGACTGCTTTAGATTGTCTTCCCAAAGTGACTCAACTTTATTCACAAGTACAACAGTTTATATAGAGGGTAAAATTCATGAGACAGCAGATTATCAGTTCAAACCAGTACAGACCAAGATAAGGCAGCGTCTTCCTGCCCTTGGGTGAAGAAGCATCCTTTGTGTAGTTTATTAGTTCAGCTACAATTGTGATTATCTCAGCGACATATTTTCAAGGCACAAAACGAAGAGTTCTTACATTAGTGAAATCTGAAACAAACCATTTGGCCTTCAACAGGCGTCTAAAAGATTAAGAAACTAATGTAGCTGAGGGAGTGATCTCTGTGGTATTTCAACCTTGTACCAGCCTGTGATTCTCACACATCAATTCTTGGGTCAAAGAGAAAAATAACTAAAACAAAGGGGCCTTATTGAATGACAGAGTTTTCCTGCATAATGTCACTATAAAACAATATCCAGTAAATGCTCCCATGGTACTAAAATACCTAACAGACTTAAAGATCAATCATCTCTAAAATCCCAATGAAAGAATCATGAGTCCATAATACATTCAAAAACTGGGTCACAGACCCAGGACTGTGACTTATTTATTATTTACCATGTCTTATTTATTGATTTCATTATGATTACTTTGCACAAGTGTTTCAGTCCGTTCCTTCCAAATGAATTGTTTCCTTCTATCTCCTGCCTGTCCTGCTGCTGTAGTACTCTACGTCCTGATACAAGCCGGAGAAGCAGACAGAGAACTCGCGTAGTGACAAGGACAGCCAATCCCATGTTTAACCACACCATGGTGTATGATGGCCTCCGACCAGAGGATCTCAGGGAGGTCTGCATTGAGATCACAGTGTGGGATCATGGTCGACTCGACAATCACTACATCGGTGGTCTGAGGCTTGGCCTGGGAACAGGTGAAAGTTTACTCCATTGTCAGACTATCAAGTACAAATGTGAGCTATGCAAACTCTTTTCCACCTGGCACTGAACCTGGCCTTCACTTCTCAACCCAGTACAGTCTCAATACCTGACATGATAGTGCGGGGCCAGGTTTCACAATGAGCTCACCCGAAACCCTGGCTGATTGTGACCCACACCCATTTTCACACCTTGGCTCGTGTGATTAGGTAGAGGATCATCAGGGGGTCCTTTGTCCCTCTCGGTGGGAAACTCCCACAGAGCTTAAATCTGGGACTCTCCACCATTTGACCTTAGTACTGAAGAAGCTTCTCGGATGAGAGGTGAAACGTCTTCAAGCCACTTAAAGAAGTCCAGACGCTTTTCTTTCCAAGCTCCTTGGAGAATATAAGGAGGAGAAAGCAAAGGAAGCCCTGTTGTCAAAGGGTCAGAGGGAAGTTACACTGTGGTCTACAGTAGGCCAGAGGTGGGCAAACTGTTTGGCACAAGGGCTTTAAAGACAGGCTGGGCGAGGTGTAGGGGATGGGGTAAAGTAACCTAATTTACGCCATCCCCACCTAAGGTAAGCTACGTACGTACTTTATTCAATATTACTGGGAACCGTGTTGTTGGTCACAATATCGATGCTTGGTGTCAGTTTAGTTGTGGCAATTCTCAGGACTTTGTGCTCTGGGCTTTGTGCTTTATTAAAATTCAAATTCAAATTCAAATTTTATTTGTCACGTACACAGTCATACACAGTACGATATGTAGTGAAATGCTTGGACAACTGCTCGTGACCTAAAGAAAACAAAAAAAGGAAAAGGCTATGAATAAGATAGGAAATAAATATGAAAAATTAAAAAGGGTAAATTTAACTAGGAAGGAATAAAATATAAATTAAGGTTAAAAATGAAATAACTGTACAACACAAATTAGAATGAAGGGTAAATTTAACTGGGAAGAATAAGATAAAATATATAAATTAAAGTTGAAAATAAAATAACTGTACAACAAAATACACAATACACAATATAGAACTATATAAGAATGTATGAAGAAATATAAATATAAATAAATATATACACAATAACAGCAGCTGTACAAGTATTAACCGGAAATGAAGAATATAGTGACCAGTGTTGTGCAAAACCAAAGTCCAGAAAGTCCAGTGTGTGTAAGAACCATATGTGTGGGTCAGGACTGTGTGGTGGTGTGATTGAGAGACCGTATCGCCTGCGGGAAGAAGCTCCTCCTCAGTCTCTCTGTGTTGGTCTTCAGGGAGCGGAATCGCTTTCCTGACCTCAGCAGAGAGAACAGTCTGTTGTTGGGATGGCTGAGGTCCTTCACCATCTTCCTGGCCTTGGTCCAGCACTGCCTGCTGTAGATTGAGTGAGAATAAATTTACCTTGGTAAAGGTTAGAAGTGTTTGGAGTGCATCATCTAGTGACATCTACCTGGTATTGCAGGAAAATGCAGCAAAACACAGGAAAAAGTTAAATAAATATTTAACAAAAGTTAAATAAATATTTAACTTTTTAGGGAAATTTTGTAGTTTTGTAAATGTTTGATAGGCTGGATTAAACAGCCTAACTGGCCATCGTTTGTCCACAAATGCCATAAAGTTAAAGGTCAAACTTTGAACATATTGTGTCTAACTTTTCATAGTCCTTACTTTAGTTTGTTTAAAGCTTTACTGTAATGTTCCCTGTTAATTCCTGTTCATTTTACCCTAACGACAGACAAATAATACATTTCACCTGTAGCATCTTCAAATTTATGTCACTATTAATAGATTTTATTGTAAAAAATTTTATTATCATTTTTGCCTGTTGCTCCATCTTTTACTCTTCTACTGGATATAAACGCCAATACAGTACATCGTGTCACTCAATGAAATCAGTGTAATGTCTGTGCTTGTCTGTGCAGGGGAGAGTTACGGTGTGGAAGTGTCTTGGATGGATTCAACGACAGATGAAGCTGATTTATGGCAGAGGATGTTACGCTCTGATGGTGAATGGGTGGAGGATGTTTTACCTCTGAGAATGCTGATGATGCCAAAGAGCATTTCAAAGTGACACTGTATCAAATGTATTGATTAATGTGTAGAAATTACACAGCACAGTATATACTTTTAGATGATCCACATCCACAACTAGGTTTTGTTGTCCAAGTCACATGTTAACTCATTCACTGCCATTGACGTCTATAGCCGTCAATGGCAGTGAATGAGTCAATGGGTTTAACTCATTCACTGCCAATGGCTGGCAGTGAATGAGTTAAATTCCTTATTTAATAAGAAATGCAGAAAGCAGAAATGATAATCTATGATGTAAGCATTAATGAACTGTATAGTATGATCAATACAGAAAGCAATAAACAGAATGTTCATTTCACTTTTGGTTTGGTGGTGAAATAAGGATTTTATTCATGACAGACAACACTTGGAAATTTAGATTTCTGACCTCATAACTGGAGATAATGACTATTATCAAAACCATACACACTAACCCCAGAGGCAATGATCTCACTGAATCCTCAGTTTCCCCACATTTAGTTCTGTGTATTGCTGCGACAGATGTACTTCATCAGGATATTTGTATGTCCCCACTCAGTAGTACAAGCCTTCCTGAACATTTTCTTTAGTGGTTATCTCTGGGAGGATGTGCAAGTTATGAGTATAATGTACTGATAAACAGTGGCACTGTTGTTTAAAGGGAGGCTTCTGTAGACACAAGAATAGTCAGAGGTCAAAAAGTATTATTTAGCTCTTGAAGACAAAAATGAATACCTTCCACATTGGATGCAGTATGCAGGGCAGTATTACAGTGGCACCTGGTTTTAAGTCTATTCTTTTAGATTCTGTTCACATTGCAGTTTCTCTCTAGTTGTAACACCATCTTTCATGACCATCAGATTTCACTGTTGAATTAGAACAATAAATCTGCCCAAACCAGACTATTTGCAACATTCCTCCAAGTACAGTAATACAATGTTAAGACTAAATACAGACTACAACCACCTTGTTCTTGTTCAAGTACTTCTTTTAGCTGGTCCATTTTAGAATCACTACTTTGGATGTTTCAGATTTCCTACAGTACATTTAATGCAGCAATTTCAACTGAAGGGCTCTGCTCTGCACTGGTTTAAAGCATTCTCACTGGTCAGTCCCGCCTGATACAATAAATCCCGTTCTATGATTGGTTGTCGCATCAGTTCAATCAAACCGGGGGCAGCTAACCAGCGACCAGCCTCTGCGTTGCTAAGGTAAAGTTCCACAGCTGCGTCAAGCTCAGTCGAGTTTCCTTCAAAGTAAAAGCACAATACTGCTCTTTTTTTCTTCTTGTTTGAAAATACACACACACATAGAAGTATGATCCTTGAGCGATGTACAGTGTGTGTATGTATATATATGTAGATATATGTATATATATATGTATGTATATATATATATATATATATATATATATATATATATATATATATATATATATATATATATATATATATATATATATATATATCCTATTCATGTCCCCGGGGTAATCGGAGCACTAGGTGCGGTGACTCCCAAGCTAGGCGAGTGGCTCCAGCAGATCCCGGGAACAACATCGGAGATCTCTGTCCAGAAGAGCGCAGTCCTGGGAACAGCTAAGATACTGCGCAGGACCCTCAAGCTCCCAGGCCTCTGGTAGAGGACCCGAGCTTGAAGGATAAACCGCCCGCAGGGGCGTGCTGGGTGTTTTTATATATATATATATATATATATATATATATATTACACACATTCAGTGGTTTTGTTCGTGTTCTTTCAAATATGTTTTACTACACTGACTGCTAATTCAGACACTTTAATGTCACTCACAGCGGCCGCTTCTGCACAGAGGACTGAATCACTAACAGTCATTACGCCAGAGCGACTGCTGTGTTTGAAATAAGTATACATGTCGAGTTAAAATGTACGCTTAGAGAAGGCATTATTTTGAAAAGTACAAGCGGAAGTTCGTTTACGTAGTATAGTGGGCTTGTTTCTGGCACGTAAAACTGTAAGATACTGTCAGGTGGGATGAAATAAAGGGCTGTAGCACAGGGAGAACACAGCACTGTGTTTCTTCGGTCACCGTTTTGCAGGAAATGAACGCGGATCCACCTGGAAGCCGTTTAGCGCCGTCGTCGGCAGGCAGGTGTCGTCGCACCGTTGAAGCGGCATTTCATTTGGCATCGCCGCTGGCTGCGATATAAGGTGAATGCTAGGTAAGTAACGGGCACCGCGCATGTTTGCGTTTGTGTATGGCAGTAATGCGAGGAGGGAGCGGGGGACACAGACACGCATCCCACCATAAGTCGAAACCTCCGGGCATAAAACTCTGAGGTGACCACTGGGTATTAGCTGAGGAGCGCAGGAGAACTGCTGCATCGCTTCTCCAGCTGCATATTTGAAGTGTTCTTCACCCTTTACCCTGTTCTTGCTGGCAGGCTGTAGAGGAAACCTCAGGATGAAGGATGTGGAGCAGTTCTCCTGTCCGTGGATCTGTGGAGGACTGTCACACCACAGCGGCCGAGTGAGCAGACTATGTTAACCCAGGCCAGCCCCCAGACCTCCAGGCTCCCCCGGACCAGCAGACACCGAACCAGCGTTTTTGTACACATCCGCCCGATTGTCCGGGCATCTTGGTTTGGTGTCTGCCTGTTTGCCCTGCTGTGTTATTTTGTCTGTACCAGGTTGTGTGGACCACCAGCGACCTAGCATGACAAAGCACTTCTGTGGCCTGCTAACTCTTCAGCCAAAGGATGTTTCTCTTAATTAAGTACATCCAGACAGAAGTGCTAAGCCTCTTCGTACATATAATGTTTTGAACTGCAGAATCACAACTGTTGTTGCATCTCACATCAAGGCCCACTGATTGACTGCACGCACTAAATAGATATGAATGAGAGGTTGCTGCAGGGGGACCCCTTCTGAGTTTATTGTGGATTTCTGATGAATTGTAAAGGGGACAGAGACACCTACAGTCACATGGCTGGATCATCAGTGGAGTTAGTCCTTTCCTTATTTTGCTTGGATACCTCCTGAAAGGCTCCCCATTGTCCCTGGAATAAAAATCAAAAACAGCTGGTTTGAGTTGTCTCTGTTGAAGTTTACCAAACGTTTCTGTTTTTGTGCCACTTTGAGAGAACTCTGTGATCATGCACTGAAGACAGAAGTGGAGCCTTACTGAGAGTCAGGTTTACACCAAGTCGCCATGCCTATCAGGAAAAAAGGTGAGTTATTATTACATGTCTATCCATCCATTTTCAGAGTGCAGTTATGTGACACGTGTAATTCATGAGACTCTGTTGATACCACATCGAAGTGCATCTTATCTACACTACATTTGTCAGTAGTGTGCAGGGACTGACCGTGAGATCAAAACCACCTGCCTGGTATGAGGTAGTCCCTCGACTCAGACTGGACACGTTGCTTTTAATAAGACAAATACCGCACAGCACAGTGTTACTGCAGTAGAGAGGAAGCAATGGAACGTTTTAATACATCGTCAGAAATATATTGATTGGAAAGTTTGGTGATATGAAACTGGACCTTAGTTCAGAAGAACTCGAGAAGTCAAAGTTATCAGGCCATATTTTTAAGGCAAACTATTTTTTTTCTTCTGACATTTCAGTCCACACTCCACACCAGTTGGTGGCAGTAATGCGCCATTTTGCTGTTTGCCAAACGCCAATAAACAATATAAAGAAGAAGGTGGTGGGCTGCGACTTTGGCTGTAGATTGTTTGGGTCCTGTGTGTGGTGGGCTGTGTCCTCTGTGGATCACTTTTCACTACTTGAGGGTTTTTGTATTTACGGAGCAGTTTCCAGGGTGTACAGGTGAATTACGTCACTGCCATTGTGAGGAGGGTGTGGGGAGGTTGGGCTGCCACAGTGTTTAGTTACGTGCCCAGTGTCACAGTAACATCAGCATCATCATGACAGTAACAGAACTCAAGGTTTCCCAGCTTCGCTGTATTGTAATGTTGCTTGTTAGTGACAAATATAAATGACACAGATGCTTATTTTCATCAGTTTTATAAAACTGGATATACGCGGTCCTCTTTAATAAGTCTCAGTTTTCTTAAAATATTTCACACATGCACAAGGCTCTGTTCTGGTCCCATCTTTAGCCAGAAGGGAGAATGAACACCATGAACTCACAACTGTAAGTTAATAGTGAGGGACCGTGGTTGGAGGATTGCAGAGTGCTGCATGCTGCAGCTATCCAGAGATAACTCTTTATAAAGCCTCTTTTACTTCCCACTGGGGAGCTATCCACAGACCCTGCAGGTCAGGCAACTAACCAGTAATGTCCAAAGGCTTTAGAAACAAAGTTACATCCAGGTTAGAGCCAAGTTTTTCCTCAATCATTAAACAAGTGAACGGCGATCGTCTCTGGCAAGTTACAGAGAGATTACAGAGAGATGGAGTAAAACTTAATGGTGCAAACGTAAATGATAGTCTTCTATTTGCACATTGTTGTAAATAATTATTTAATTGAGTCTGTTGTAGAGTTGTGTGGACATCTGGGTGAATCTTTGTGTCCTGGTGTTTGACACAGATTTACTGTCTGTAGGCACAAATGAGAAAGTTTAATTTTAAACCACTGGTCAAACGATTACATCACTAAGAAATTCAAAGTCAGTTGGGGGCAGAGATGGGCAGTAATGTGTTACAAGTAACGTGTTACTGTAATCTGATTACTCTTTTTCGAGTAGCGAGTATTGTAAGGGATTACTATTGCAAAAAGTAATTAGATTACTGTTACTTTCCCGTAAACTGCGTTACTAAACTGTGATTTTGTTTGTGTGAGTGTCTCATGACAATGACGTACGAGCGTGCGACGTCCGTGGCAGCAACAGACGTGTGCAGATCAACATGGATAATATGGAGCGATGGAGAGGGTACGACTGTGCAGCGTTTAAAGCGTGGAAGTAATCACATTACTTTGAGTTTGATTCTGTAAAAGTGACAAAAACATCAGCGTCCGCTGTTCACTCTGTGGGAAGAAAACGTCTTTCTACAGCGAAAGATTAAACTTCAAATCTGAGCGAGCAGCGAGCACGCTGCCACGGGAACGTGACGCTCACAGAGAAAGCCCCGGATCCCCCCACTGACATGACCGCTGTGGGCAAACCTCCACCCACCCCACTCCTGCTAAACAGGTGGCAATAGATTTAAGAGCTGCTGAGTCTTTGATTCTATTTATTTTTTGCTGAGTTTTACTTGCATCTAGTTGAAAGAGTGTAAACACAAAACATTATTTTATTTGCTGGAATATGCAGGAAACAGGTTTAAATGTTAAAGAATTTCTTCAAGTCAAAGACAGTTGCATTAAAACGAATAAAACAAGTTTTAAACAGAGGCTTTTCCATGTGGTTACATTGTATATGATGGATTATGCAGAAAAAATAGAATTGGGCTGAAAGGCCGGTTGCTTCATTACCTACTCAGGTTGTATATCATGTTTTTAAAAAGTAACTAATTACTTTTGAAAATAAGTAATCAGCCTAGTAACAGGATTACTTTTTTGGAGAAGTAATCAGTAATTAGTAACTAATTACTTTTTTCGAATAACTTGATAACACTGGTTGGCTTGATTCTTGTCCTCTAAAATCATGTATCCATATTTCCCTTTGCTCTCAACAGTGCAGTTGTTACTCTCCATATAAAGGTGGTGATAAAGACAAAGTAGCCCATTACAGACCAGTTTGAAGATGACCTGTTGTCTCCAAATTATTGGAAAAAAGTCATTTAGCAGCAGCTGAAAACACATCTGTTAAATGATGCTGTGTTTTATCCCAGTTTAGAGCTGGGCGTGTTTGCAGGGGCTATGAAGGCTAACCTGTATAAACGAGGTGCAGTGTTTCTGCGTTTCACACGGTAAATACAGAAATGCTTTTACACTCTGTTTTCTACAAGTGTTTTAAACGGGATAAAATCATATTTAGAAAATAAGTTATCACAAGGTGTCTGTGGCACAACGATGGATCCTGGTGTCCCTCTGTTATTAAATGTGTATATTAATGACTGTAACAATATACTTTATACTGATTTCTCCTACACTTGTAAATGATCACGAGGTAAACAGTGTTGCTGTGTTCAATGTGTAGGTATCATTTTAGATTCCACATTGAAGCATGTGAAAAACACTAGTAGCATACACAATATAGTTACCTTTCAACTAGGGATGGGACTCAAGAACCAGTTCTTGTAGAGAACTGGTTCCCAGTAGTTGAATTCCTTGGAATTGTTAGTCTGCTTGCCCATCGATTCTGCTGGAGGAGGAAAAAATGGAGCAATCTACAGTGTGGATATGGACATTACTTTTATTTTTATTGCACAAAAGGACAAGAGTGCAATGTTAAAGTGCTAACTGCGTCCAGGACAGGAAACACTGCATTATACTGCTAACACAACTTTGGCTCTTTGCACAGACAGCATGGTAATAAGCAGCCATGTGAAAGCTCAGTGAGTCCAGGGCCCGGCAGCCAGATCCTGAAATTCAACAGGTAACAAAAGCAGTGATGAGCAGTCAGGCTGAAACCTCCATTTTCATCTGTTCATGTTTCTAAAGTCAAATCAGTGTAGCGATTGCTGGTTTTCATCTTTGGTTCTTGTTGCTAAATACTAAGAGAAACATCATATTTACGTCCTCATTATGACAGACGTGTGTTGGTGTCTGGGACTGTAGGCTGAGGTTTTTATTTTTAAATAGGAATTATGAGATTATTGTGTGTTTCAGTTCCTTTTATGGAGAAACGTGAAAATAATGCAACTAGTAACAAATTAAGTAACATGAGTGTTACTTAACATAACATGAACATTAGTATTCTGTATAATATGTGTAATACATTTTTCTGAACCCCAACACTGATCACAACAAAGGGGCGACTGACCTCCAACACGTACAAACATTTCACGGCGCAGTATTGCAGCTCATTTGCATGAATGTCTTTGATATGCTGCTTAGCACTGGTGGTGCCAGTGATAACCCAATTAGGATAAGAGAATTGATAAGGAATAGAATGTATAAGTGATACTGATTATGGAATTGGAATCACTACATTCTTATCAGTTCCCACTTTCAACACTTTCATTACTCACTTGAGAGAAACAGTGGAAGTTTATTTACTATTAATTTGATCAGATTAACTATCTCATCTCCTGCTGGTCTCAACCAAGTGTTACAAAATGAAAACCAATCAAATCACTGAGAAACCAAGGTAATTTCATCATTGAAGAAACCTTATTAAATATAATAATTATTATCAATAATAAGCTCTGAGAACTTAATTTGTAACCTGGATGTGCAACTTACATTTAATATTGCTTTATTCTTTTTTGCTCAGAAGATACAACCAGAACCTTTGAGGTGATGTCCTGCTAACATCATTTGTTCCTTGATCATGTGATTTTGTGTATTCTTATTACCTGCCCAGAAACTGAATAGTAGTAGTAGCAGATGCATCTTGTACAATGAATCTCTTCTCTTAAGAGAATAATGTACATTTTATAAGTGCAAAATAAATGAATACAAATGCAAATAGAAAACTCTTAAAACAAACAGGAAAGAGTTGAATGCATAACTTTTATTTGCATCAATATAGCATTCAGAGCTGGATTTACTGGTCTGTTTTAGATCATTGACCTGCTGCATAACCCAAGTGCTCTGGAGTGTCAGACCACAAACCGATGGCCAACATTCCCCTTCGGGATTTTCTAGTAAAGAGCAAAATTCATGGATCCATCAGTAATAGAAAGTTGTCCGAGCTCTAAGCGGTAAAGCAGTCCAAAGCTGCCACAGTACCACCACCGTGTTTGACTGTTGTGTGATCTTTTTATTTTGAATTTTGTTTTGTGAGTCCACAGAATACTTTCCCAGAAATGTTGAGGATCATCAATAAAAATGAGACAAGCCATCATACTTGTTTTGTTGAGCAGTGGTTTTGTCGAACTCTGCCATGCAGGCCATTTTTGCCCAGTCTCTTTCTTATTGTTGATTAATGAGCTTAGGCAAGCGAGGATGAGTCGCTAATGCCCTCTTGGAGTAATTTTGACACGTCAGCCACTCCTGGGAAGGTTCACCACTGTTCCAAGATTTCCCCGTTTGTGGATAATGGCTGTCAAAGTAAATCACTGGAGTCCTAACGTCTTAGCAATGGCCTTGTAACTGTTTCCAGACTGATTGGTTCCTATTACTTTGTTACTCATCTGTTCTTGAGATCTTTTAACTTACTTCACTTTGATAGGTTATATTTAAACTCAGTCTTCCAACAAATGTGGAATTTCTGCATTTTCTGGGGTCATCTTTGTCTAATATTAAACTTTGAGGATCTAAACCATGTAGGTGTGACAAATATGGAAAAAATAAGAAATCAGGAAAGGGATAAATACTTTTAAGAGCAGCGTATGTCATTTAGTAGTATTTCATAAAACTCAGTAATTTCACCTACATTAATGTTAAATACAGTGAGAAACTCTACATAGTAGAGTCTTTGTCTTTGTAGGTTCTCAGTCATCCAGGTCATGGTAGTCTAAAGATCTTGGAAAGAAAAGCGTCTGGACTTCTTTAAGTTTTCCTTGAAGACGTTTCACCTCTCATCCGAGAAGCTTCTTCAGTTCTAAGACCAACTGGTGGAGAGTTTATAAGCCCTAGTGGGAGTTTTTAGATTACAAAGAACGTTAGTGCACAGATACAAAAGGGTAACGAAAGAGGTATTTAGTTTTTACTGCAATACAACGCGGAACCGAAGAAATAGTATAAACTGTCTGCGTGTTAGGCTGTCGCTTAAAGTTTTTCTGTTTTCTCGGTGCTCCATCTTCTTGCCTAACATCTGACTAAGACATTTGAGATCTCTTTTATACGCTGACACACAAATGAAGTGTTCTTCTAATTGAGTTTGAAAAGGTGTAACTTGAGAGAGATTAATTTGTACTTAATGTGTTGGATATTGAAGGCCAGTGTTTCTAAGTGGACAAATTGTGTTAAATGGTACAATTTGTGTTCAGAGAGTCACAAAATCAACGAGAATTCTATTTGAATGAACCCAGCAGACCTCTGCTCACAGGTTCTGTTTAGGGTCATGAGCTCTAAACTGCTCGAGCTTCATGTTTTCAGAATTGTCCACATAAGCTTTCCTCCATGCATAAACAACTATCTATGCATCTGCCTTCTGATGTGGAACAAGCCTCCACCCCATACACCACCTTTGAACTGAAACACAGATTGTTCAAACATCAGTGCTGCGCTTCTCTCTGCTCTTGTACTAGGAGGGAGCACACCATGCAGCCAGATCCAGTATGTAATGGAAAAAAAGATCTATTGTATGCCATAAACACCATGCATCACTGTCAGTCCCTTTTATTATCTTATACAACTTTGCCACAAGATATTAAGTGTCTTCATGCATGCTCAATCATCCAGGTAAGTAAATCCCAAAAGGTTGATTCTGTTCATCTGGACGTTTTCAGTGGGAGAAACGTTTCATCATCATCAGGTGACGTCTTCAGTCTCAGCTGACTGCAGGTTTCCAACCTTACAAACAGGACATTGCACAAAGACTGAAACTAGCACCACTGAATGCATGTGATCGATCACTGTGATTGATCATTAATATGTAAATTATGACCACTGATCAATAGCCATGAGTGCCATTCACAGAGAGTTGGTGAATGGCTGCAATCACAGCATGTAAGATGGTGACAGATGTACCCTTAGGCCCCTCCTCCATTCAGAGATGGTCTTTCCCTTTTCACGTAAATGGCCTTCTTGACTCCGCCCTCAAACCAGCGTTCCTCCCTGTCCAGGATGATACATCCTCATCCTTGAAAGAGTGTCCACTGGCCTGTAGGTGTAAATAGACTGCAGAGTCCTGGCCTGATGAGGTGGCTCTTCTGTGTTGTGCCGTCCTCTTAGCCAGAGGTTGTTTGGTTTCCCCGATGTATAAATCCTGGCACTCCTCCTGCACTTAACAGCGTACACTATGTTACTCTGTTTGTGTCGGGGGACCCGATCCTTGGGGTGGACCAGTTTTTGGTGCAGCGTGTTTTGGGATTTAAAAGCCACAGAGACCCGGTGTTTAGAAAAAATGCGTCTCAGCTGCTCCGATACTCCTGACACGTACGGGATCACTACAGGTGGGCAGCGGTTGTCCTTCTCTCCTGGATCAGCTGGAGCTTTCTTTAGGAGCCTTCCCAGCTTTGACAAAAGTCCAGCTGGGATAACCACATTTACTCAGGGCCTTCTTGATGTTCTTCTGCCTCCCTGGCCGCTGTGTCAGGTTTACGGTACACATCAGCTTTTATATGTCCCCCATTACTGATGGAAATCTCACAGTCTAAGAAGGCTAACCTGCCACTTTTCATATCCTCCCTGGTGAATTTGATGTGTCGGTCCACTGAGTTAATGTGTAATAGTACTGACCCTTGTATATGAAATGTGTGGAATGAAGACACGGAGCAAACACATGTGGTTGGTGCTGAGAGTGGTCCTGTTGCTGAGGTTGGGGTCATCCTGTCATCTCTTATGAACTACTCCCACTGCTTCAGTGACTGGAACACAATTGAAGAGAGATGTAACATAGTACGAGCCCATCATCTGCGTCCATACTGACATCTCTCACTTCCGAACTAAATTCAAGCTGCCTAATGACGGGTCATGATAGTCTTTCTGGTTTAGCAACCCTACCCATGTCTGCCTGAAGGATGATAATGTTGCTGTCATTAATAAGTGATGTGAGTACCTTCCTCTCCTCCATGCTGATGTTGGATGCTGGTGGCCTTGCATTGCTGAGACAGGCCGAAACTTTCAACATCTACAATGTTGTTGTTTCAAATCGCTTTTTTCTGAGGCACGATTTGTCTAGGCGTCACAGCAAAGTTCAACGCTTTTGCAAGGATGTTTTTCTCTGCTTAGATGACAAATTTTTCACCCACTTGTCCCCATCCTCGGTGTGGCATCCTCTCTTCAGTCGGCTAGTTTCAGTCAGTATGCAAAGGTAGTGGGGAAACCTGCAGTCAGCTGAGACTGAAGAAGTCACTTGGATGAGTGACAAAACGTTTCTCCCACTGAAAATACTTTGTCTCGATGAAGAGAATCAACCTTTTAGCACAGGATATTAAATATTACCAGATCAATGTATATATTTTACATAAATTATCCATGAGAAAAATAAACCAAGGAAACCCCAGAGCCTTTTTTCCTCTGTGCTCTGCAGACACAGCTCGAGCCCTTGCACTTTTGGAGGAATACTGCACTAACCTGAGGAAACCGGAGGAGCAGCAGCTCAAAACTGCCATTCAAAGAGTGATGGGGATTTTCAAAAGCAACCTGTTTGAAGCTCTTCTTGGTAAGTCGCACAGCCACAGTGTATCAAGCAGACAGCATTTGCTTTAAGTTCATACTGTGGTGATTTTCAAAACAAAAGTTTTTGTAAATACATAGATCACTGTGTTGGTGACCTTGTGAAGAGTGAATGCAAGAAGAGTAGCGTGGGCTGGTTTGCAATATGAATGACCGTCACAGTTTCCAGATTGTTGCTGGGGTCCAGCTAAAACAAAAAAGTTCTCCTCAGATACATTTTTATTAATAGTTCTTATCACACTGATTTGTTTTCAAAGGGTCACCTTTCTCATAAGTTTGACTTTAATTACTAACTTGCTGTGATGCTGTGATGCTGTTGAAATACGGTGCAACGTCATGATCACAGCTTTGATTGGCAAATCCAGTCAGGGAGAAACTTGTGTATGAATGGTGGACAGAGTAGCGGTGCTGCAAGATCGTCCAATATTTTCCAAAACCACAACTGACTGCTTCAAACTGACAGCATCATTACAAGGTTTTATTAGTGTGTGTGCAATTGTTACACATTCGTTACTGCTAACATCTAAAGATATAGCCAAACACATCTTATAAATTCCTTTAATGGTGAGAAAGATGTAGACATTGCAAGCATAGATCAGTGGTCATTGATCAATGGTTGCTCATCAATGGTCATAATAATTTGCATATTAATGATCAAAAAACTGACCTCACAGCCCATTGTTCGCCAGTGGTGCTAGTTGTAATGATTATGCAAATGTACTGTAAGACTGGGGAAACCTGCCGTCAGCTGAAACGTCCAGATGAACAGAATCAACCTTCGGGGATTTCCTTACCTGGATGGGAGAGCATCCATCAAGACATTGCAATCACAGAGTTCTGCTATGGAATAAATCCCTCCTGAAATAGATTTAATCATCTTACAAAGCATTAGGTGCTTTGTAAGATGATAATCTGGCCTGTGGCATAGTCACTCTGGCTAAACCCCCTCAGTGCAGAGTGGACTCGTGTCTAGATTCAACCCCTTCATCATCCCTGCCTCTCTGGAGTCATTCCTCTGAGCAGCTGAACGACTCTGATCAAATGTTACTGTATTTTTTGGTTAGTATTAATGGCATGTTTTAGCAGGTTTGTTAGCAGGAGAGTTTCCTCTCAGATTTGTAGATATGCTGCTGGATGTGGTTGTGCCATGAGGTATTTATTCTTTAAAAACACAGAAGTACAGATGAGCTTGCCAACTGCACATAAAGCAAACACACCTCCCCGTAACCCAAAGAACGATGCCACCAGTTGTCTCAGTCTGCTGAGCTTGACAGCGAGGTTGATGACCACAGCAGCGCAAAATTCCTTTAGTCTTTTTTATATGTTTGTTGTGGTCAAATTAATATTAAAATGCTGAAACAAAATAATACCCTGAATATGGGACAAATAAGCTATTTCTTTTCTTTTCTGCTTTAGAAAGCTAAATGAACCTTGTGTTAAAACCATGATCTTTACCATCTACTGTCTACTATACTTAATGAATAGCAAGCACCAAGAACATTACAGCGCTCCCTCGTTTGTCGCGGGAGTTACGTTCTAAAAATAAGCCGCGACAGGTGAAATTTGAGAAGGAGCCAACTTTAGTTTTTACAATTGTTATAGATGTTTTAAGGCTGGAAAACCTCTCACTACACACTTTATACACTTTTCTCAGACAGGCACGAACATTTTCACACTTTTCTCTCTTGTTTAAACTCTCAAAGTTCAAACCTTCGTAGAAAAATAGGTCCAGTATTACAGAATGAAACCAAAGATCAAACCATGTTTTCAGGTCCAGAACACGGGAACAGAGCAGCTGCAGAGAATTCAACATTAATGAATCATCAATGGTACGGAAGTAGAGGAAGCAAGAAGAATGAGTAAAGTTTGACTTATCTGACTGTTTTGTTTCGCCTAATGTGCCTTATAATCCGTAAAATATGGTAACTCCTACCAGAAGTCCAACTGTTTGTGCGATGGTTGGCATCTTCCTTGGGTGCTACTGCAGGAGCCTTTGATGGAGCAAAACGTTTCGTCGACATCGTTGTTTGTTGGGGAGAAAACTTACAAACATACAGTGCAGCACTTCAGAGTCACACTGCTGGGATCGAAGATTTATGTAAATTTGACAAGCTGAACACATCCTGTCCTGTACAGCAGACACAGCACAGGATTAGCCAATCAGGAGGCAGAACACAATGCGCTGTAAAAAAAAAAGAAAAAAATGCACAAAAAAAGGCTGGCACCATGATGCCAGATTCTTCACTTCGTCCATGTAGGCCGCCTGTTGTTGGAGATGGCACCCAACACCACTGTGTCGTCAGCAAACTTCACAATGGTGTTGGAGCCATGGGTGGCCACACAGTCTGAAGTGTAGAGGGAGTAGAGCAGTGGCGAGAGGACACATCCCTGAGGTGCTCCTGTGTTGATGGTGATGTTAGAGACGCATCTACCCACCCTCACCACCTGAGTTCTGCCAGTGAGGAAGTCCAACACCCATGCACACAGACGGCTGTTGAGTTGAAATGTGAGAAGTAAGTATATTCCCTACAGTTAGGGTGAGGAGAGTCCATAATTGCTCATTTACTGTTTAACTGTATCTGTGAACTGCAGTTAGTTAGGTTCATCTTTAGCTGAGGCAGGTCTGTGAGTCTCTTGTAATAAAACCACGTCTGTCATTTTTAAGCTGGTTACATTTCCATAACCTCTTCTCTCTGTAGCCAGCTCCATGTATGTTCCATGGGATAAACCTTAATGTGCCCATAGGTGTGTGTGTGTGTGTGTGTGTGTGTGTGTGTGTGTGTGTGTGTGTGTGTGTGTGTGTGTGTGTGTGTGTGTGTGTGTGTGTGTAACTAATGTTGCACACCGCGTGTGATGCGCAAATGAATAAGAAAAAACATGTCCACTGGGTGTTAAAAAAATGTGGTGACAGGTTTTTATGAGTGCAATATGTAGACCAGAGGGGTGCTAGGTGTTGTTTGATTATGTGTGTGCACATTGAGTGGACGTATGTGTGTGTGTGTCCTACATATCTGTGTGTGCTGTGAGGCTGTAGTGGATGTGCTGATGCTGAGTGTGTATGTCTGAGATATTGCCGCGCACATGTGAAAAGATTGAGGGAGCAGAAGCAAGAGGGAAAAAAGGGAGGAAAAGGAAATTAAGACGAAGTGAAAAAATAGTCACACACAACTTTCTTTTAAGTTTATGAGCTGTTTGTTACTGAGTAGGAAACAGCTGATCGGTGCAGTGAGAGACGGGAGAAAAACATGCAAAGGCACTAATGGGAGGGATGAAAGAGAAAACGTTTTAATCTCCATGCTGTGGAGATTGACGGTGATTTATCTGTGATGATATCACGATGATTAAAGTATTGACATGAATCAGCTATTTAGGTGTTAATGGAAGAGGAGGAGAGAAAAATCTAGCGGATTCTTATCTGAAGTGTGGTTAATACAACCAGGGAGTGGTGCTGGGGTCATGGTAGAGCTGTCTGTCCACGTAGCGCCGGTCTGTGGCGATGACAGCATACAGCTGCATCAGACTGGGAACAGGACCTTGTGTCACTCCAGGATCTCTTTGGGGAACTGGTCCTGCTGAAGTCTGTTCCTTTCAGCTCATTCTGCTTGGAATGTCTGAATTTGGCCACAATAGGACGCAGTCTTCATACTTCAGGCCTCCTAGTTCAGAGCCAATGGATTCTTTCTAAGCAGATGTTTTTCACAATGCCGTCCGGAAGCTTCAGGAAAAGGTATCACAGTAACTTCTGTGTAGACTTATCAGGAAGTCCTAAAAACTCGCTGAAAAGCCTTCAGCTGATCCAAAATGCTGCAGCAAGAGTCCTGACAGGGACTAGAAAGAGAGAGCAGATTTCTCCTGTTTTGGCTTCCTGTTAAATCCAGAATTCAAAATCCTGCTCCTCACATACAAGGTCTTAAATAATCAGGCCCCATCTTATCTTAATGACCTTGTAGTACCATATCACCCTATTAGAGCACTTCACTCTCACACTGCAGGCTTACTTTCAGATCCTGGGACCCTCACCGGGATCTTCAACAAATCCCTCGCACAGGTCCACGGAAGACGCTGTAGCCACAGCACTCCATGCTGCCGTAACACACCTGGAAGAGCATGGAAGCCATGTGCGGATGCTTTTCGTGGATTACTGCTCAGCTTTTAACACCATCCTTCCACACAAAGTGGTGGTCAAGCTACAAGACCTGGGGCTTCCATACAGCACCTGCATGTGGATCAACAGCTTCCTCTCGGGCCGAAGACAGAGAGTCAGAGTTGGCCACTGCACATCCTCAGCCCTGAGTCTCAGCACGGGCTCAGCCCAGGGCTTTGTGCTCAGTCTACTGCTCTACACTCTCTACACACACGACTGCACTCCTCTCCACCAGAGCAACATCTTTGTGAAGTTTGCAGACCACACCACCATGGTGGGGCTCATCTCCAGGGGTGACGAGTCTGCTTACAGAGACGAGGTTGAGCAGCTGTCGTCATGGTGTAAGGCCAATAACCTCCTCAGTTTCAGTTTCAGTTTTATTTGTCATATGCAAGTTAGCACAGGGTCAACATCGCAATGAAATGTATTTGACGAGCAGACGACATTCACTCAGCAGAATGGTACAGTAGAAAAAAATAAAATAAAATAAAATAATAAAAAATAAAAAATTTTGTTTTGTGGCAGTTGTTGCAGTATTGCACTTTTTTAAAAATATAAATATCAATAACAATAAAGTGGAGTGACCAGTGCAGATTAAACAGAGTACTTGTGAAGCTGCAGGGTAGCTTCTGAGCGCGTCCTGTGGAGTGTGTGTGTGTTTAAGTGTTGTGGTTGAGGTGTCGTATGGCTTGATGGTAGAAACTGTGTTTAAGTCTTGTAGTCCGAGCAGACAGACTCCTGTAACGTCTGCCAGATGGTAACAAGGAGAAGAGCTGATGTGCGCGGTGGCTGTGGTCCTTGATGATGCTGTGTGCTTTACGGAGGCATCGCTGGAGATAAATGTCCTGAATGGCAGGAAGCCTCGTGCCAGTGATGTGCTCTGCTGCCTTCACCACCCTCTGTAGTGATTTACGGCTGCTGGCAGAGCAGCTTCCGTACCAAACTGTGATGCAACTCGTCAGTAAGCTCTCAATTGCACACCTGTAGAAATTTGAGGTGATGTTAGCGTTCATACCAAACTTCCTCAGCCTCCTCAGGAAGTAAAGCCGCTGGCGAGCTTTCGTGATAGCAGTGTCTGTGTGAAGGGTCCAGGAGAAGTCCTCGGTGATGTTGACTCCAAGGAACTTGAAGCTGCTGACCCTTTCGACCTTGACACCGTTGATGTGGATGGGCTGGTGCTCCCTGACTGGTCGTTTCCGGTAGTCCACTATCATCTCTCTAGTTTTGCTGATGTTGAGAGTCAGGTTATTTTCCAGGCACCACTCGTACAGCGCCATCACCTCCTCTCTATAGGCCGTCTCATCATTGCCTGTTATGAGGCCTATGATGGTTGTGTCATCCGCAAACTTGATGATGATGTTGGACTTATGTTTAGCAACACAGTCGTGTGTGAACAGGGACTATAGGAGGGGGCTAAGCACACAACCCTGTGGCGTTCCTGTGTTTAGGATGAGTGGTGAGGAGGTGGGCTTACCAACTCTCACCACCTGGGGCCTGTTTGTGAGGAAGTTTAGAATCCATCTGCAGATCGGTGTTCCCAGCCCAAGGTCGACGAGCTTCGTGGCAAGTTTTGAGGGGATGATGGTGTTAAATGCCGAGCTGTAGTCGATGAAGAGCATCCTTGCATATGTATTCCCTTTTTCCAGGTGAGTGAGGGTGGTGTGCGTTGCCAGGGCGATGGCATCCTCTGTGGCTCTGTTTGTCCGATAGGCAAACTGAAGAGGGTCCAGTGTGTCAGGGAGGGAGGAGCAGATGTGACCTTTGACCAGCCGCTCCAGGCACTTCATGATGACGGATGTCAGTGTAACAGGACGGTAGTCATTCAGACAGGAGACCACTGATTTTTTGGGAACAGGAATGATGGTGGATGCTTTGAGGGACGTGGGGACCACTGACTGCCTCAGGGAGAGGTTGAAGATGTTGGTGAACACCTCTGCCAGCTCGTCTGCACACACTCTGAGTAGCCGGCCTGGGATGCCGTCTGGCCCTGGAGCTTTGTGAGGATTTACCTTTTTAAAGGTCCATCTCACAGCTTCTGTTTTCAGAGGTAAAGTTGCAGCCTCACTGTCCTCCTGAGGGTAGAGGATCTGCTCTCTGTTGTCTGCGTCAAAACGAGCATAGAAGTTGTTGAGCTCGTCTGCGAGAGATGCAGTGGGCTGAACACTGACTGTGTTGTCCTTCTTGTAGTCAGTGATGCAGTCAGTCCATCCCACAGTCGCCTGGTGTCAAAGCTGTGGTAGCTGGACTCCATTTTGTCCCTGTAGTCCTTTCTGGCCTTTTTTATGGACTTTTGGAGGTCATACCTGGCTGCTTTATATGTTAAAGGCAGAGGTCTGCACTTTTAGCTTGGCGCGAATGTCTTTATTTACTCCTCAACACTCCCCCTTCTCAACTCCTCCTCCTCAACACTTCAAAAACCACAGAACTCATAATAGACTTCAGAAGGAAAAAGGCAGAGATCCAACCACTATTCATTAATAGGGACTGTGTAGGAAGGGTGGCAAGCTTCCGCTTCCTGGGAGTCAACATAGAGGAGAACCTTTCCTGGAGTGCGAACATCTCCAAGCTGCTGAAAAAGGCCCAACAGAGACTTCCTGGGAATTCTCAGGAGGAATAACATCACACAGACTGCTGGTGTCCTTCTGCAGCGCCACCATTGAGAGTGTACTAACGTACTGCATATGCATCTGGTACACTAGCTGCACAGTGGCTCAGAGGAAAGCACTCCAAGAGATCATTAACATCGCCAAAGGATCACTGGCTGCCCCCTCCCCACGCTGGAAGATCTACACAATACCCGCTGTCGTAAAAAAGCTCAGAACATTATAAAAGATTCCTCACTGGCCACGCCCTGTTTGAACTGTGGCCCTCGGGCAGACGGCACAGAGCAATCAGTGGAAGGATTAATAGACTCAAACACAGCTTTTATTCATCCGCAGTAACACGTCTGAGTGCTGCTACAAAAAAATGTCCATCACGGCACTCTTGAATTAATCTATGCGCTGACTGAAGCATGTATGTGAATGTTTGCTCATACTATTCTTATTAGCACTTTAAGTATTTTATTTATTGATTTCATTGAATTTTATTGTTTTATTTATATTTTCATATTGTTAGGGATGATGCACTGACCATTTTTAATTTTGTTGTACCTGTGACAATGACAGTAATGACATTCTGATTATGGAGATCATGGCTTTACTGAATAATTAATAAAAATGTGTTTTATGCAACATTTGCGATTTTTGATTTTGCCTTATATGTTTGGCGTCGTGAAGGCGGAAAACCGGTGAAAGTGACTAAATGGTGTTGGCAGCGCCACCTGGGGAGGGAGTTACACCCCAGGAGAGATCACAGTAGCTAGTGCAAATGTTGTACTAGCCACAAAAGCCCAAAGGCTCATTATTAGGTGAGGCAGGTCAATTTCACAAATCAAAGTTTATTAGACTACTAAAAGCATAGAGCTGCAAAAAAAAAGAACTTCAGTTGCAGGGCTGGCAATACAAAACCTTTAATTAAAACATTTTAATAAAAAACAATAATTAAAGGGGCAAGGTTCTCTGCCATGGTGCTACCCTAGTTAAAATAGCAGCTCGGTAAAATAATTCAACAAAATGGTGGAGACCGGCCATATGCTTTACAGGAAAGGATAAGAACAATGAACCAGTAGCTCAACAACAGGTTTTACCAGATGACTTTACAATAAATTCTTAAAAGCAAGTTCTGTTTCATAGCACTTAACAATGTTCCTGTTGAACTTACACAGCTAGAATGTGAGGGCTGTAGAGCTAACAATGTTGGAAAAGCACCTGACAATTAAGAAAACCATCTGAAAACTATCTGAACCCCATGAAACCGGTTCTTGGTCAGAGGGCCCGGTGGCGCCAGTGTCCGGCAGCCTCGCCTCTGTCAGTGCGCCCCAGGGCAGCTGTGGCTACAATGTAGCTGCCATCACCAGTTTATGAATGTGTGTGTGAATGGGTGGATGACTGAATGTAGTGTAAAGCGCTTTGGGGTCCTTAGGGACTGAGTAACGCGCTATACAAATACAGGCCATTTACCATTTACTTGTATACTGGTTCTCAGTAGTCCATTTTTTGACATTTTAGTCTGCCTGCCTATCAATCCTGCTTATCAGTTCCAGTTTCACTTGTCCTACCACCAACAGATTTCATTTGTGTGTCAGAGGAGAACAATACCAATAGCAGGAATAAAACCACTGTTCATGGATGTTAAGTCATTTGTTTGAAATCAAATCACAAATGATTATCATCAAAAATATATAGTCTCCTGTAGGGTTTTTGTGTATGGCTAGAATCAGTCCTGAAAGCTTTAGGTTTTGATGATTAGATAGAAGGGCATTTTTTCCCAGATTTTAAATTCCAAGACCCCTTTGTCCTGTGCAGTACTGTACACACCTTTGTCAGCTTACAATGTGGAAAGCTGCTGAGGGTGATACAGCATAAACACATCTCTGGTCACTAAGACACCTGGCACCACAAAAAGAAGGAAACATAGAGGGGGAAGAAAACGTCTGGGGTCAGAGCCAGATTGTGAGAGAGTGAAACACTTCCCTCAGTTATTTTAGCGAATGTACAGTCATTCACTATAAGACTGATGAAATGCAAGCTAAACCATATGTATGAATATCAGGCTGCATCGATGGTTTCCACAATGGTGTAAAACTATTGTTAGAGAAAAAAAATGAGTAACTCAGATATTGAAATGCTGGCTGTTTCACTGCGTCCACTTCATCTTCCCAGGAAGTTTCCTCATATATCACATTCAGGTTTATATTCATTTCAAAGTAAAAGTTTCTCCACGTGCTTTGAAGTAGCAGCCAAGAAAGGTGTAATTTAAGTCTACGAGCAGTGAACATCCGTGTGCACACCTGTGTGGATCAGCGTGCTTGTATTCAAATGGTTTCCCCATGTAATGGTCTGCAAGAGGATGTAGAGAGCCATAGCCCCGTCCCCCAGGGCATGAAGCAGGCATGGAGGAGATCCAGGCCCCAGACATCCAGAGGCCCCAGAGTGCGAGAGCCCAAGGAGGACCACCGGAGGGGCATCCGTGCCACCCTCATGGGAAGAGCTGAGGATCCCCAGACGAGGGGTCACCCAGTAGCCACCGGGCAGAAGCTAGAGGGGGCTGCACCGGCGTGCCCGCCGGTTCTGCCAGCAGCCAGCTGTGCCAGAGTGAACCGAGCTGCAGGCCCAGAGGCTGGAGGCCCCAGGGCCCCCCGTGCCCCGGAAGAGGCCTGACCGAGCAACAGGCGCCAGGTCCCGCCAAGTAGCCACCGGGAGTGAGCTGGTACATACCTGAGCGCCCAGCCCCGGACACCAAGAACCACCAATGCACCGACCCCTGAGGGCATCAGTCACCGGCAGGGAGTGTGGTGAGGGGAGATAGGCCTCCACACTTTGGAGGGCCTGGGAGTTCCCAGAGAGGTGGAGTCTAAGACCCGACCTGACATAAGACACAGACAAACAGGCACACACAGACACAAACATGCATTCCCACCCTCATGCACACATGTACAAACTCTCAGCACTCACCCAACGTAAGGATTGATCACCCCTGAACATATGAATGTTGCATTAGATGAACTATTAGGGCATTGACATCCTTCATGCAATGGAGCCACTGTAGCAGGGCTTGATCTGAGCATGGTGAATGGGAGTCTGAGGAGGAAATTACAAAATGTTGCCACAGACACTCCTTTTCTACAATGCTGTATCTCACTACTCGAGGTCAGTTAAGGGTCTAGTCAGTTTCGTGAAGTTTGGCCTGCCTCGTATCTTTCTTGGTCTTGGGATGTTGGCAGGATACGATGGCCGCTATCTTGTCCCCGAGATACTGTACCGCCATCCATCCAACCACACATTTCTTTGGGTTGGCTGTGAGTTCTCCACCTGGAAAATGGTTCTGCAATACAGCAACTTTTACTCTCTGAGCCTTTGTGAGATGGTCTTCACAATAGAGGGAGGTGGGAATGGTGGAATTTGGCACCTCCAATCCAAACTCATCTCTATCCTTTACCAAGCTCATCAGGCTCACCAGAGAAGTGGTTTCAGTGCCTCTCCATGCTTTGAGGAGGTTGAGGTGATATGCCTTTGTGGCTCCTCCCCTGTCCGAAAGAACCATCTTGTAGTCTATGTTCGGAACTTGCAGTGTGACCACGAAAGGCCCTTGACACTTGGTGGGTAACTTTGAGCTACAAGAAGCGAGCAACACAAGTACTTTATCTGCCGTTGAAAATTGTCGGCGCCTACCCCGTCATATTCCATATGCAGTGCCATTGAGTTATAGTCAGCTGCCTGGAAAACTATTTCCTGGTGTTTTTTGACACCAGAAATTTGGTGCGTTCCTCATCTGCGCAAGTGTCACAACTCACACTCGATACACTCTGTCCATAACCATGATAAAACGTGGGTAGGTCAGTGCTGTGTCATGGGGCATCGTTCAACCATTGACTTGGTCAATGGATGAGTATAGAGTATCTTCATGAGATAACACTAGTGGGACATCTCCCATGGAGCGAATCACTGGAAATAGCGGGGGCTCCCAAGAAACCCCCACTGATGATATTGCATCACATATTGAGGACACTACAAGTCCCTGTCAGTGGTAAATACATGCCAACAGATTGCCCCAACAGGTGTAGTGCAATAAGAAAACACCCAAAAAGTATCCTGCACCTGCAGACACTCATGTCATATGTGCTATCATTTACATATTGAGGCATCTATAAATTCATACTATTTTGATACATCATATGTAGGTGTGTGTGTGTATAAAACATGGTTGATTACGAATATTGCATGAAGTACTATCTAAAGGTCTACTAGAAGATGTAAATGGAGCATTAGGGACAATTTCCTTCTGGGTCAACCTTCAGTATCAATAAAGTTTAATTGAATTGAATTGAATCCCTACTGTAACCATCACTGAAACCAACCAGCTGGTCCAAACCACAGCAGTAGTGACTACTGAGATGCATGGATACAAGATTAACACCCACAAGGTGCAGTACCCCCCATGAAGAAGGAGAGTATAGGCCAAGATCAAGGCAGCACAGAAGGAAGTTAGCTGTCAATAGTTAACTATCAGAGCTGCAGACAGGTGTGATGAAGAAAGGGATGCCTAAGAAGTACAGCAGGCTGTCTAGACCTGTGGCTAGTGGAGCTAGCTGGCTACAGATACTGACTACGAAATTAAGCAATCGTTACCCACCTACATGCACCCAAGCTGAATGCCAAATGTAAACGAGACATCAATTCAATGATCCACACTACACCACTACGATTTACAGGAACAGCACAAAAATATATTTTGGACTAGAGAACGAAGTTGGATGGTAACGAAGAGAGGAAAGGTAGACAAAAATGAATGGATTGTACTACCAAAAGGCAACAAGTGCCTGGGAATCCCACAGCCAAATTGGAACCATGAAGAGGCCACTAGGAAAGTCACAACCAATTTAATTTAATTTCAATTCAATTTTATTTATATGGCACCAAATCACAACAACAGTCGCCTCAAGGCGCTTTATATTGTACAGTAGATCCTACAATAATAGATACAGAGAAAAACACAACAATCATATGACCCCCTATGAGCAAGCACTTTGATGACAGTGGGAAGGAAAAACTCCCTTTTAACAGGAAGAAACCTCCAGCAGAACCAGGCTCGGGGAGGGGCGGGGCCATCTGCTGCGACCAGTTGGGGTGAGAGAAGGAAGACAGGATAAAGACATGCTGTGGAAGAGAGACAGAGGTTAATAACAGATATGATTCAATGCAGAGAGGTCTATTAACACATGGTGAGTGAGAAAGGAGACTGGAAAGGAAAAACTCAATGCATCATGGGAATCCCCCGGCAGCCTATGTCTATTGCAGCATAACTAAGGGAGGATTCAGGGTCACCTGGTCCAGCCCTAACTATATGCTTTTGCAAAAAGGAAAGTTTGAAGCCTAATCTTAAAAGTAGAGATAGTGTCTGTCTCCTGAATCCAAACTGGAAGCTGGTTCCACAGAAGAGGGGCCTGAAAACTGAAGGCTCTGCCTCCCATTCTACTTTTAAATACTCTAGGAACAACAAGTAGGCCTGCAGTGTGAGAGCGAAGTGCTCTAATAGGGTGATATGGTACTACAAGGTCATTAAGATAAGATGGGGCCTGATTATTTAAGACCTTGTATGTGAGGAGCAGGATTTTGAATTCTGGATTTAACAGGAAGCCAATGAAGGGAAGCCAATACAGGAGAAATCTGCTCTCTTTCTAGTCCCTGTCAGGACTCTTGCTGCAGCATTTTGGATTAACTGAAGGCTTTTCAGGGAGTTTTTAGGACATCCTGATAATAATGAATTACAGTCGTCCAGCCTGGAAGTAATAAATGCATGAACTAGTTTTTCAGCGTCACTCTGAGACAGTATATTTCTAACTTTAGAGATGTTGCACAAATGGAAGAAAGCAGTCTTACATATTTGTTTAATATGTGCATTGAAGGACATGTCCTGGTCAAAAATGACTCCAAGGTTCCTCACAGCATTACTGGAGGCCAAGGTAATGCCATCCAGAGTAAGAATCTGCTTAGATACCATATTTCTAAGCTTTTCAGGGCCGAGTACAATAACCTCAGTTTGATCTGAATTAAGAAGCAAAAAGTTAGCGGCCATCCAGGTCTTTATGTCTTTAAGACATTCCTGCAGTTTAACTCATTGGTGTGTGTTATCTGGCTTCATGGACAGATAGAGCTGGGTGTCATCTGCATAGCAGTGTAAATGTATGCTATGTCTTCTAATGATGCTGCCTAAGGGAAGCATGTATAATGTAAACAGAATTGGTCCTAGCACTGAACCCTGTGGAACTCCATAATTAACCTCAGTGTGTGAAGAGGACTCTCCATTTACATGCACAAACTGGAGTCTATTAGATAGATATGATACAAACCACTGCAGTGCAGTACCTGTAATACCTACAGCATGTTCTAATCGCTCTAATAGGATATTATGGTCGACAGTATCGAACGCTGCACTGAGGTCTAGCAGGACAAGCACAGAGATGAGTCCACTGTCAGAGGCCATAAGAAGATCATTTGTAACCTTCACTAAAGCTGTTTCTGTGCTGTGATGAGCTCTGAAACCTGACTGAAACTCTTCAAATAAGCCATTCCTCTGCAGATGATCTGTTAGCTGTTTGACAACTATTCTTTCAAGGATTTTTGATATGAAAGGAAGGTTGGAGATTGGCCTAAAATTAGCTAAGACTGCTGGGTCTAGAGATGGCTTTTTGAGTAAAGGTTTAACTACAGCTAGTTTGAAGGCCTGTGGTACATAGCCAATTATTAGAGATAGGTTGATCATATTTAAGATTGAAGAATTAATTAATGGCAGGACTTCTTTGAGCAGTTTTGTAGGAATGGGGTCTAAAAGACAGGTTGATGGTTTGGAGGAAGTAATTATTGAAGTTAACTCAGAAAGATCAATTGGAGAAAAAGAGTCTAACTTAACATCAATGGTACTAAGAGTAGCTGTAGATAATATTACCTCTCTGGGATGATTATTGGTAATTTTTTCTCTAATGATAAAAATGTTATTTGTGAAGAAGTTCATGAAGTCATTACTAGTTAACGTTAAAGGGATGGTTGGCTCAACAGAGCTCTGACTGTTTGTCAGCCTGGCTACAGAGCTGAAGAGAAACCTGGGGTTGTTCTTATTTTCTTCAATCAGTGACGAATAGTAAGATGTTCTGGCTTTGCGGAGGGCTTTCTTATAAAGCAGCAAACTATTTCTCCAGGCTAAATGATGATCCTCTAAATTTGTGACACGCCATTTCCTCTCCAGATTACGAGTCATCTGCTTTCGGGTACGTGTTTGAGAATTATACCACGGAGTCAGGTACTTCTGATTAGAGACCTTAGTTTTCACTGGAGCTACAGTATCCAGAGTCGTACGTAGTGAGGAGGTGAAATTATTAACAAGATGATCGACCTCTGTTGGAGTAGCATTCAGGTAGCTGCTCTGCTCTATGTTGGTACAGAGGATTGAAGATGATAACAGTGGGTGGATTATATTCTTAAACTTAGTTACAGCACTTTCAAAAAGACATCTACTGTGATAAAGTCTACTCTCCACTGCTGTGTAATCAATTATTGTAAATGTAAATGTTATCAGGAAATGATCAGACAGGAGAGGGTTTTCAGGAAACACTGTTAAATGTTCAGTTTCTATGCCATATGTTAAAACAAGGTCTAGAGTGTGATTAAAGTGGTGGGTGGGTTCTTTTACATTTTGAGAGAAACCAATTGAGTCTAATAAGAGATTAAATGCCATGTTGAGGCTGTAATTTTTAGCATCTACATGGATGTTAAAATCACCCACAATAATTATTTTATCTGAGCTCAGAACTAAATTAGATATAAAGTCTGAGAAATCAGACAGAAACTCTGTGTAAGGCCCAGGTGGACGATAGATGATAACAAGTAAGACTGGTTTCTGAGTTTTACAGCTGGGGTGGACGAGGCTAAGCATCAGGCTTTCAAATGAATTAAAAGTCTGTCTGGGTCTTTGGTTGATTAATAGGCTGGTGTGAAAAATTGCTGCCACACCTCCCCCTCGGCCTGTGCTTCGAGGTTTCTGGTAGTTAGAATTAGGGCTGAACGATTATGGAAAATAATCTAATTGCGATTTTTTTTGCCCCAATATTGCGATTGCGATGCGATATGCGATTATTTTTTAAGGTCTTTGTCTTCTGTATTATTAAACAAAGACAAGCAATACATCATATAGTATGGCCAATACTATATTACATTAATTTTAAACTGTTCTTTCCTGGAAGACAGACCTCTGTTATGATGACATGAGGTGATGCATGAATTGATGACTGACATTTTTATTTAACTTCTTCAATCACAACAGTATATTTGAACATACACAATAGTTTATTTTTAGCTTACAAACATCTGAGCATAAAGTGCTGACAAGGAACCCTGGTGTAAACATTAAAATGAAAGTCAGTACAATGTGCAGATTGCAGAAATATACATAAACAAAATCAGTGGCTTTACCACACTCAGTTTTTCGACATCTGTGAACTACTAGACAGTCATTCAATTAAAAAATAATATTAAATAAATAAAACTAATAAATAAAAAATACACACATCTTACTGATCTCTGCAGTCAGTAACATTACACATAAAGTGCAAACATAATAGCAATTGTATAAACACACACACAAACACGCCTTTAAAATTTAAAGGCGTGAAATTGGACGGTCTAGCCTTCTGAATCAGAAGGCTAGTTCTGATTAGCGTCACCGCTGTCTCGGTGGAGTTTATTAAACTCGGCCGTCTGCTTCTTGCTATCTAAAATATAACCAGACACTGGTGTAAATTCTCGACTGTCTCATACTTCTGTTTAATAAGTTTTCTGTTTGACGTTAAGTCAGCTGTGTGAAAACCAAGGAGGAACCCACCCGGGGGATTAATAAAGTTTTATTTTATCTAATCTAATAACTTTAATCTCAGCCAAACCGATTTACTCACGAACAAACAAAACACTGAAAAAAGCCCAACAATAACATTTTTAGGTTGTCTAAGTGACTTATATATTACGTTTAACCCGAGCAGCGAAACTCCGCGGTGATCTGAAAATGATGTGCCGGGAGTTGTGCCGTTCTCGGCCGCATCAGTAACCCTCGAGCTCCCGGCTAGCTGTCGAGCTGGTGGGTAGCAGACGCCTCTGAAAACGTCGAAGCACTTTTGCAAATATGGGATATCTTGATAAACCGAGCAGATATTTGATGTTTACACAACTACTTTCTCGCCTGAAAATATGTTAAAAGTTTATTTTGCGACCCAGAAAGATTAGTATGAGTAATTTTAAAACTTAGTAGCGGCCGCCATTGCTGGAAACTGGAGTTTGGCTGGGCCGCGCTATGAATTCTGGGATATGGTAGTAATTTGGACAGCCTTCGGCGCGTCGCTGTGACGTAATCGGTCTACAAATGCGGCCTCAGGAGGATGCAGCCCATGAATTTGGACATGTCCAGAGTATAATCGCAGCCTTTGCGGTTAGAAAATTGCACTTGATCATGTCGCGATATTATCGCAAATGCGATATATCGTTCAGCCCTAGTTAGAATGACTCGGGGGTGTTGATTCATTTAAACTAACATAATCATCCTGCTGCAACCAGGTTTCTGTAAGGCAGAGTAAATCAATTTGTTGATCAATTATTAAGTCGGCTGCACGGTGGCACGGTGGTTAGCACTGTTGCCGCATAGCAAGAAGGTCCTGAGTTCAATTCCACCATCAGGCCGGGGTCTTTCTGTGTGGAGTTTGCATGTTCTCCCCGTGTTTGTGTGGGTTCTCTCCGGGTACTCCGGCTTCCTCCCACTGTCCAAAGACATGCAGCTTGTGGGGATAGGTTAATTGGAAAATCCAAATTGCCATTAGGTGTGAATGTGCGAGTGAATGTGAGTGCGAATGGTTGTCTGTCCCTGTGTGTTGGCCCTGCGACAGACTGGCGACCTGTCCAGGGTGTACCCTGCCTCTCGCCCTATGACAGCTGGGATAGGCTCCAGTGCCCCCCGCGACCCTGAAAAGGATAAGCGGAAGCGAATGGATGGATGGAATTATTAAGTCATGTACTAACAGAGACTTGGAGGAGAGAGACTTGATATTTAATAATCCACATTTCACTGTTTTACTCTTTGGTTCAGGCGTGTAAGACTGCAACTCTGCTTCCTGGTCCCAACTCTGGATAGTCATATTTTGGGGGGTTTAATAAATTTGTCCATATTTCTAGAAATGAGAGCTGCTCCATCCAAAGTGGGATGGATGCCGTCTCTCCTAACAAGATCAGGTTTCCTCCAGAAGGTTTGCCAATTATCTATGAAGCCCACATCGTTTTTTGGACACCACTCAGACAGCCAGCAATTTAAGGAGAACATGCGGCTAAACTTGTCACTCCTGGTCACCAACAAACACCTGAAGAGAGTAAGGCAAGTCCTGAGAAGTCAGTTAAATGGGAAGAACAAAATCTGGGCAGTGAACACCTACCGAAGCTACTGAAGGTCACCACAGGAGAAAAGGTACCCTGTTGGGATAATAAGTTGTCCAAAGAAGGAGATAGAAGCCACTGACATCAAGACCTGGAAGCTCCTGACCACGCATGGAGGGTTTCATCCTAAATCCAGCTTCCTGGGACTGTATGCTAAGTGGAAGGAAGGAGGCTGAGAACTAGTGAGTATAAGAACCATAGAACAAAGATCCATTAATACATCAGGAAGGTGGCCACAGATGGTCATGTGCTTAGTGATTGATCCAGGCAGCAGATAGCCAAGAAAGAAGAAGAAGCAAGAAGAACCATCATGAAAGGTCAGGCCCCTGCATGGCATGTACTGGCATCAGACAGAAGAAGTTGCTGATATTGAGACATACTACCAGCAGCTGCACAAATCTGGACTGGAAGACAGCACAGATGCACTAATCATAATCCCTCTGAGACAATCAAGCACATAACTTCAGGGTGGAAGATGCTAGCAGCCAGGGCACAGCATACAGGAAGATCTGTACTGAGTATGGCCTGGAAGTACAAAGGTCACAATGGGATATGGTTCTAAAGGTGATTGAGAATGACCAAGTTAAAGTGGTATTGACTGACCAACAAGACATAGTAGTGGGGTACAAGCAGAGAAAGAAGCCCGTAGGGACAGACGCCCCTGAGATCTCTGTCCAGAAGAGCACGGCCCCGGCGTTGGGGGTTCAAAAATGACTTATAAAAGAAGTTACTCCGACATCACTTTGCAGTTTGGATTGGTCAAAAAAACTGCTATATTTATTCTATTTATTGCAGTTACTAACAGGGTCAGATAATTGCTACATAAATTGTGAATCAATCTACAGTGATAGAAATGGGTTATGTTGCTTTTATGCAATATTTGACTATATAGATCAGGATACCTAAAAATTGCTATTTGAAGTTGGAGTTAAATTGCCTGTATTTGTATAGCACTTTACTTCGTCCCTATGGACCCCAAGGGGCTTTACACTACATTCAAGCATCCACCCATTCACACACACTGGTGATGGCAAGCCAAGCTGTGGCGCTGTCACTTGGTGTTCGCTCGCTCTGTGGTAGAGTATCACTTCCTGTTCCTGCTCAAACACAGTGGTGTTTCTGAGTAGCTTATTTGCTTAGCAATTTAAATTAACAACTTTTAAATACATTCTTCTTTCATAGTATAATCTTCACGTGCTTCATCCGAAGCACACTTTCTGTGTACTCACTACCTAATTTATAGCCAAAGTATTCACTCACTGTCTCTGTACTGTTTCGCTAGCTTAGCTTAGCTCGTAGCCGACTCGTTAGCACCATGGCTACTTCACCTGTCCCTCCTGCACTTTCTTGCTCATTGTGTCAGATGTTTAGTTACTCCTCGGCCTCCTTTAGCAGTAATTATATCTGTAACAAATGTAGCATATTTGCAGCTCTGGAGGCCAGGATTACTGAATTGGAGACTCGGCTTCGCACCCTTCATTCACCTGTAGCTAGCCAGGCCCCTGTAGCTGGTGCAGCCGAAGATAGCGTAGGCCCCGCTAGCTGTTCCCCGGCAGACCCCAAGCAGCTGGGGAAAGAGGGCGGCTGGGTGACGGTGAGGAGGCAGCATAGTCCTAAACAGAAGCCCCAGGTACACCACCAACCCGTTCATGTGTCTAACCGTTTTTCCCCACTCGGCGACACACCCGCCGGGGGTCAAACTCTAGTAATTGGTGATTCTGTTCTCAGACATGTGAAGCTAGAGACACCGGCAACCATAGTCAATTGTCTTCCAGGGGCCAGAGCAGGCGACATTGAAGGAAATTTAAAACTGCTGGCTAAGGGTAAATGTAAATTCAGTAAGATCATAATTCACGTTGGCAGTAATGACACCCGGTTACGCCAATCGGAGGTCACTAAAATCAATATTGAATCGGTGTGCAACTTTGCCAAAACAATGTCGGACTCTGTAGTTTTCTCTGGTCCCCTCCCCAATCAGACCAGGAGCGACATGTTTAGCTGCATGTTCTCCTTAAATTGCTGGCTGTCTGAGTGGTGTCCCAGAAACGATGTGGGCTTCATAGATAATTGGGAAACCTTCTGGAGGAAACCTGGTCTTGTTAGGAGAGACGGCATCTATCCCACTTTGGATGGAGCAGCTCTCATTTCTAGAAATATGGACAAATTTATTAAACCCCCTGTTGGGATTCAGAGATTCTTTTATTGCTACCATATAATTTGCCTTATGAAGAATGTATTAATAACATGTTTCACAGTATCATTTATCAGTAATATTTCTTACAGGGTTTATAAAATTGCATTGAATATGTCTGTCATCACATTGACCTTTCTATTTGTATAGGTTGAGTTCATTTTATACACAATGCATAAATGTGCTTGGTTAGAGTTGATATTCCATTCTAGAAGGTTTTAAGCTTCACTGGTGAGAGTGTCCAGATGATACATGCTGAGGGGAGATGAGAACATAGCAGGTTAATTGCATGCACGCTTACGATACACATATTAATCTAGTAGCAGGTCTGAGCGAAGGCCTAAGCGTCTTCTGCTTCAGTTTGAGACTGGCTGCAAAGTACTCTACTTAGTGATTAATGACGAGGGTCCATTATTAGGTCTCAGAGATGCTAAGACCTAAAGTTATTACCTTAAAAGGCAAGTAATGTAGAAAAGAGAAGTAATATGTCAGTGTATGGTTATTAGAAGTGTACGTGATGTACCCTTGTCTGCACGAGTTGAACTTTTGCCCGTCTGTCACCATGTATTTTTGAACTGTATTGACGTAGGTGTGATATTTTATCCTATAAAACCAGAACCCAATGTATTCTTGTCAGAGCAAAACAATCCGTATGCTGACGGTTGGTTGTTCTCCTGTGATAATAAAACTCATCGTTTGATTGCACTTTTCCGGAGCCTCCGTAGTTTGTTGTCTGGTCTAAAGTTGATCGATCTCGCAGCACCCCCAAAGTATGACTATCCAGAGTTGGGACCAGGAAGCAGAGTTGCAGTCTTACACACCTCTCTGTAGCTTCTCTCCTCCTGCTACCCAAAACAAACTAAAACAAACTAAAACAATCTAATCTTCTAAAACAAACTAAAAACCAGCAACAAACAACTTAAACATAAACAATTACAAAGAAAGAACAATACAGTATCCACATCTGAACCAAAGAGTAAAACAGTGAAATGTGGATTATTAAATATCAAGTCTCTCTCCTCCAAGTCTCTGTTAGTACATGACTTAATAATTGATCAACAAATTGATTTACTCTGCCTTACAGAAACCTGGTTGCAGCAGGATGATTATGTTAGTTTAAATTAATCAACACCCCCGAGTCATTCTAACTACCAGAAACCTCAAAGCACAGGCCGAGGGGGTGGTGTGGCAGCAATTTTTCACACCAGCCTATTAATCAACCAAAGACCCAGACAGACTTTTAATTCATTTGAAAGCCTGATGCTTAACATTGTCCACCCCAGCTGTGAAACTCAGAAACCAGTCTTACTTGTTATCATCTATCGTCCACCTGGGCCTTACACAGAGTTTCTGTCTGATTTCTCAGACTTTATATCTAATTTAGTTCTGAGCTCAGATAAAATAATTATTGTGGGTGATTTTAACATCCATGTAGATGCTAAAAATGACAGCCTCAACATGGCATTTAATCTGTTATTAGACTCAATTGGTTTCTCTCAAAATGTAAAAGAACCCACCCACCACTTTAATCACACTCTAGATCTTGTTTTAACATATGGCATAGAAACTGAACATTTAACAGTGTTTCCTGAAAACCCTCTGCTGTCTGATCATTTCCTGATAACATTTACATTTACAATAATTGATTACACAGCGGTGGAGAGTAGACTTTATCAAAGTAGATGTCTTTCTGAAAGTGCTGTAACTAAGTTTAAGAATATAATCCACCCACTGTTATCATCTTCAATGCCCTGTACCAACATAGAGCAGAGCAGCTATCTGAACGCTACCCCAACAGAGGTCGATTATCTTGTTAATAATTTCACCTCCTCACTACGTACGACTCTGGATACTGTAGCTCCTGTGAAAACTAAGGTCTCTAATCAGAAGTACCTGACTCCGTGGTATAATTCTCAAACACATACCCTAAAGCAGATGACTCGTAATCTGGAGAGGAAATGGCGTGTCACAAATCTAGAGGATCATCATTTAGCCTGGAGAAATAGTTTGCTGCTTTATAAGAAAGCCCTCCGCAAAGCCAGAACATCTTACTATTCATCACTGATTGAAGAAAATAAGAACAACCCCAGGTTTCTCTTCAACACTGTAGCCAGGCTGACAAAAAGTCAGAGCTCTTTTGAGCCAACAATCCCTTTAACGTTAACTAGTAATGACTTCATGAACTTCTTCACAAATAAACTTTTTATCATTAGAGAAAAAATTACCAGTAATCATCCCACAGATGTAATATTATCTACAGCTACTCTTAGTACCATTGATGTTAAGTTAGACTCTTTTTCTCCAATTGATCTTTCTGAGTTAACTTCAATAATTACTTCCTCCAAACCATCAACCTGTCTTTTAGACCCCATTCCTACAAAACTGCTCAAAGAAGTCCTGCCATTAATTAATTCTTCAATCTTAAATATGATAATAATGGATTGGATTTATATAGCGCTTTTCTAGGCACCCAAAGCGCTTTACAATACCACTATTCATTCACTCGCACATTCACACACTGGTGGAGGCAAGCTACAGTTCTAGCCACAGCTGCCCTGAGGCAGACTGACAGAAGCGAGGCTGCCATATCGCGCCATCGGCCCCTCTGGCCAACACCAGTAGGCAAGTAGGGTAAAGTGACGCAACGACCAGGACAGAGAGCCCAGGGATCGAACCGGCGACCTTCCGGTTACAGATGCGATTCCCAACCCCCTGAGCCACGGTCGCCCCATGATCAACCTATCTCTAATGATTGGCTATGTACCACAGGCCTTCAAGCTAGCTGTAGTTAAACCTTTACTCAAAAAGCCATCTCTAGACCCAGTAGTCTTAGCTAATTATAGGCCAATCTCCAACCTTCCTTTCATATCAAAAATCCTTGAAAGAGTAGTTGTCAAACAGCTAACAGATCATCTGCAGAGGAATGGCTTATTTGAAGAGTTTCAGTCAGGTTTCAGAGCTCATCACAGCACAGAAACAGCTTTAGTGAAGGTTACAAATGATCTTCTTATGGCCTCTGACAGTGGACTCATCTCTGTGCTTGTCCTGCTAGACCTCAGTGCAGCGTTCGATACTGTCGGCCATAATATCCTATTAGAGCGATTAGAACATGCTGTAGGTATTACAGGTACTGCACTGCAGTGGTTTGTATCATATCTATCTAATAGACTCCAGTTTGTGCATGTAAATGGAGAGTCCTCTTCACACGCTGAGGTTAATTATGGAGTTCCACAGGGTTCAGTGCTAGGACCAATTCTGTTTACATTATACATGCTTCCCTTAGGCAGTATCATTAGAAGACATAGCATACATTTACACTGCTATGCAGATGACACCCAGCTCTATCTGTCCATGAAGCCAGATGACACACACCAATTAGTTAAACTGCAGGAATGTCTTAAAGACATAAAGACCTGGATGGCCGCTAACTTTCTGCTTCTTAATTCAGATCAAACTGAGGTTATTGTACTCGGCCCTGAAAAGCTTAGAAATATGGTATCTAAGCAGATTCTTACTCTGGATGGCATTACCTTGGCCTCCAGTAACGCTGTGAGGAACCTTGGAGTTATTTTTGACCAGGACATGTCCTTCAATGCACATATTAAACAAATATGTAAGACTGCGTTCTTCCATTTGCGCAACATCTCTAAAATTAGAAATATACTGTCTCAGAGTGACGCTGAAAAACTAGTTCATGCATTTATTTCTTCCAGGCTGGACGACTGTAATTCATTATTATCAGGAAGTCCTAAAAACTCCCTGAAAAGCCTTCAGTTAATCCAAAATGCTGCAGCAAGAGTCCTGACAGGGACTAGAAAGAGAGAGCATATTTCGCCTGTTTTGGCTTCCTGTTAAATCCAGAATTGAATTCAAAATCCTGCTCCTCACATACAAGGTCCTAAATAATCAGGCCCCATCTTATCTTAATGACCTTGTAGTACCATATCACCCTATTAGAGCACTTTGCTCTCGCTCTGAAGGCCTACTTGTTGTTCCTAGAGTATTTAAAAGTAGAATGGGAGGCAGAGCCTTCAGTTTTCAGGCCCCTCTTCTGTGGAACCAGCTTCCAGTTTGGATTCGGGAGACAGACACTATCTCTACTTTTAAGATTAGGCTTCAAACTTTCCTTTTTGCTAAAGCATATAGTTAGGGCTGGACCAGGTGACCCTGAATCCTCCCTTAGTTATGCTGCAATAGACATAGGCTGCCGGGGGATTCCCATGATGCATTGAGTTTTTCCTTTCCAGTCTCCTTTCTCACTCACTATGTATTAACAGACCTCTCTGCATTGAATCATATCTGTTATTAACCTCTGTCTCTCTTCCACAGCATGTCTTTATCATGTCTTCCTTCTCTCACCCCAACCGGTCGCAGCAGATGGCCCCGCCCCTCCCTGAGCCTGGTTCTGCCGGAGGTTTCTTCCTGTTAAAAGGGAGTTTTTCCTTCCCACTGGTGCCAAAGTGCTTGCTCATAGGGGGTCACTATACACAGTGTCCATGTTTGATGTTCTTTTGCTACTTTTTCTGCATATAGGTTTTTTCATAAATATAAAATATCTATTACTTTTTACATTTTTAATCCTTCAAACACCTTTTTCTGGTACAATGCACTTGTTTGAAGACAACCTCAAAACTCACCATTTCATATATCAGCAGTGCTACTGGAAATTATTGTACAGTGGTCCCTTGCTATAACACGGTTCACCTTTCGCGAACTCGCTGTTTCGCGGATTTCTTTTTTACAGCGCATTGTGTTCTGCGTTCTGATTGCTGTAGACCATTGTCAATCAATCTCGTGCCGTGTCTCCTGTACAGCAGCGGTTCCCAACCCCCGGGCCACGGACCGGTACCATGAGTTTTTTGGTACCGGGCTGCAAGAGTTGAGGCTCGGGTGTGAAATGTATGGTTTTCAGGGTTTTTATTGTTAAGTCGGTTTCCCTGGGTCTTTTCCTGTGTTGTAGTTGTGTGTCTTATTTTGATATAACTATTTACGCATTACTAGTGGTGCAACGGATCACGGTTGATCCGAAATCTGAACCGATCCCACTCCACGGTTCGGCACGCATGTGATCCGAAGATTCGAAAAAGAAAAAAAAGTATGTGTATGGTGGCGTGGTGGGTCTGTCAAGCGATGGTTATGGCCAGCACTAGCGGTCCAAGTGGAGGAGTTTGCGGTATTTAAGCAGCCCTTTGCTGCCCAATCCGACCGGGCTAAAGCTATTACAGCTATTGGGGTGTTTAGCTGCAGACGGGAGGCTGTATTCCTTTGTGCAAAACAAGGGGTTTAAACTATGATGAACGAGCCACGCTATGATATCTCGTTGCGCGTCCACTTTAGGGTTACAAGATCGTACCCAGGCATGTATGAGCAGAAGAAGTTTAAAGTTATGGCTGAACTGTCCCGGGCATCTTCTGTTGCCCAACTACTACAAATGGGTGGACCTCCGGGACAACGGAAAGCCACGTGACCGTGACCGCTCATTATATCACAGCGGAGTGGTCGATACAAAGCCCTGTAGTGCCCTATAGATTACATTAGATTAGATGAAACTTTATTTATCCCTCGGGTGGGTTCGTCCGGGAAATTCAGTTTCCAGTAGCACAGTAATGGTAAATGGTAAATGGCCTGTATTTGTATAGCGCTTTTACTAGTCCCCCCCTAGGGACCCCAAAGCGCTTTACACACCCAGTCATCCACCCATTCACTCTCACATTCACACACTGGTGGAGGCAGCTACAGTTGTAGCCACAGCTGCCCTGGAGCAGACTGACAGAAGCGAGGCTGCCATGTACCGACAGAAGTTGCAGAATGTGAGCAGAAATATACTCTATATACACATATATAAATACAGAGTATACAAAAGGGATAAATAGAATAAATAGGAATAAGAATACAAGGGAACGGCACATTTCAAGTATTGTGAGTCTATTACACAGTTGGATATTAACAAAAAGTATTGCACAGTGAAAAGGCACTACTAACAGGCATCTCCGAAAACGTTAGAGCACTTATGCAAATATGTGATGTCTTGATAAATCGAGCAGATATTAGAAGTTTACACAGAAACATTCTCGCATGAAAATATCTTAAAAGTTTATTTTGTGACCCAGACAGAGTAATATTTCAAACTCCGCCACTCTGTGGTCCGCCGCCACTGCCTCGTTTGAGTTTTGGACGAAATGGATTCTGGGATATTGCATTTCATCATTTCGAGCTGATTGGAGACCAGAACAGCCAATCAGATTTCTTTGCAAGTCTGTGATTGGCTGGTTTTGTTGCACAAATATAATGGTGTACAGAAAGAGTTGAGCGCGCACGGGCAGAAATGTTGACAGCGCGAGCAACACATTGCGAGCAAGCGTAAATGCAAAAACTGAGCGAGAGGGGCTGCTGTTGTGTGTGTGTGGATAATAGCAAACACTGAAATACAGTTTTTGCACGCAGCAATGAATTTTGTTCACTCAAATTCAGCTTTTCTTGGCTCAAAATAAATTTCTCCTCAAAATACAACACTTGCACCTGCAAACTTTTTTTTACGTGCGCTCAGAATAGTGGCACAAAAATAACGGCATACTTGGAGAGTGCAGCGGGAGGGAGGCGGGGCTCCTCGGAGAGTGCAGCGGGACGGAGGCGGGGCTCCTCGGAGAGTGCAGCGGGAGGGAGGCGGGGCTCCTCGGAGATTGCAGTAGTCCTGATAGTGGTGGCTGACTTGTCATTGAAGAATGCTGACATGACAATAAATGCCTTGCCATATCCCCACGCCGTATGATGTATGATGAGCATATCATTTTGTCTGTAAGAGAGAAAAAACCCCACATGTAAGTTCAAAGTAGTTGTATAGAATGTAATCAGTTTATCCAACAATCAGATTGCACGTGTTAACAAAAACATCCAAGCCATCCTCAATAATAAAGGCAAAATGGTATGGATCACTAGAGCTGTCAAGAAATGTGGTGAATAGGAAATAAAAATATATTTAATGAAAACACACTTTTTTCTAGCTGATGAATGCACTGAACTGTACAATGTGAAAAGCAACTTGTAAGTCAACAAAGAGACTGCAGAAGTGCTGAAAAGAAGTGCATATTTATAACTTTATGTTGGGTCTGCGCCTCCACAGGCCCTGCTGGTTTAGAAACTTATTCCCGTTAACGAAGCAAGACGAACAGCAATTGATCGATTTTACTTGCTAGCAAGGGAGGCTGGTCGGAACCAGGATCTTGGAGCTGAACGCTCCTCACCTGTTTCCTTCAAATAAACAGCCTACCATGCAGCCTTTTTATTGAATACAGTTACAGTTTACACAGGCACCACCCATTGTAACATCCTCTGGCATGTAAGAGATTTGGGGAGACAATTCTTTAAAAAAAACATAATTTACCAGACACTCTGTTTTTTGTAACATACATATCTATTGACATATAACAGACAATTTAACAAAGGCTAACTCAAATCTGGGCAATAAAAAAGCAGTAGAGCATAGAATAGAGAATATTAGTATTTATAAATATATAAATCGCTTTCTGACGAACTTTTCAATGTTGATGCAGGTGGAATGAAAGACATGAATAAAGTCCCAAATGCAGTGAATGGAACAATGTGCATTGATGTTACTGAAGGTGAAAAGTAGTGAAGTGAATTTGTTCGATAACAAGCAAAAAACAAATGCGTTTTAAACTGACCACTAAATGCCAACCAGAGGTGTCAAAAGTCCACACATTCCTTACTAAAGTTTAGATACCACTGTTTAAAAATACTCGACTAAAAGTAGAAGTATTCACTCAACTTTTTACTCAAGTGGAAGTAAGAAGTACAGTATTTTGTACTGTACAAAAGTTTAAAGTAATCTTGCAAAGCAGCGGGGGGGGGGGTATAGTGTAATGACCCTGATTTGAAAATGTAGGGAGTACAAAGTGCAGATACTCGTGCTAAAATGTAAGAAGCAGAAGTATAAAGTAGGCACAAAAAAGTACAGCGGTAAAGTACAGATACCAGAAAATTCTACTTAAGTAATGAAGTATTTGTACTTTGTTACTTTCAGTCTCTGATGCCAACAAAAAATCATATTCTAATGCAAAATGTGTATTTTTTGTCATGTCGCCCACAGAAGCCCTTAATCCAGCTCCGCTTAAACCAGGGCCAGTAAACAGACACATCACGATAAAAAAACATTTAAAAATGACCGTTGTTGTAACGCAAGCAGAGTGCCAACATGATCAGTGTCAGCAAACTAGACGATTCCTAGAATTATGAAATTACTAACGGCAAATGTATGGCGTTATTTTTGTGCCACTATTCTGAGCGCACGTAAAAAAATTTGAGCATGGATGAGTGAGTGACGTGACTGACACAGCTGGCTGCAGAGAGGCTCGGCTGAGCCAAAAAAGACTGAACTGCATCATTATTTTTGTTGAATAGATTTTTTTTGTACCTTAACTGGGTTCCGGAGGCAGTTTATAACTTTTGCGAAGATCGGGAGATTTTTCCATTACGCTGCGTTATTGACGTCTGCAGTCGGGTCTCTCATGTTCGCTCTGTTTACGGAGCTCTGTTAGCTTGGTCATTTAGACAATAGGCTGTTGACAGAGTAATGTTAACGCTCGGTTAAAAAGGTTAAAACAATGCTTGTGTAGTTGTGTCGAATTGTATGCACTTGTGTGAGTTATATGGTACGTTTAAGTTACTCTGTCTTTTGCAGACAGCAAGACGTAGGCCAGTTAACCTTAGCGTAGCTTCCCGTCACTCATTAACTTAGCTGAAACTCCCCACATGGATTTGGGCAACCAAATAGAAAAGAGTGTAGCTGCTGCTGAGCACCTCTTGGTCCTCCACCGGCCAAAAAACTCAAGTTCTGTGTGGAAGCATTTTACACTCAGTGCTGCAGACAAAACCAAAGTAATATGTAATGTTTGCAAAAAGTCAAATCAGCAGAGGCAGAGATATAAAACATCTGTCAACATCTGCTATGCATAATCACATGCACTTAAAGCATCTTCTTCTGGTACTGTCTGCCAACTCCCCCCACAAGAACCAATTCATCATCACAACCATATAGATCGTCTTGACAAAATGTAATGTTTCCATTTATCCCAAATCTCAACAAATTTGTTTGAAATCTGTTAGAGATGGTAATCTTTTCCATTTTAAATAACTCTTAGACAGTCTTGTGCCAGTCATTTAGTGATGCAATTTTTACACTTAGCCATTTGAAAAAATGTAGGTTTGAGCATTAACGGGAGAGTTGAAAATAACTGCTAAATGCGTTATGAGCATTATTCAGATGAGAGCTGAATTAGAAATCAGCTATGTGGGGTGTAAGGTCATTGTATTGAAGAGAACAGGGAGCTTCTGTGTCTGAGGATTAGGCATGCTGTTAGCTTGGCATCTGGTCCTCTCGCAGCACAGCAACACTGTTTCATGAGACAGCAGTGCTGCAACATGAGGGGAGAACCGGGAGGTTTCACTGCACTGTGAGTTATTTTTGCTACTTTTGGTAAAACTGAGGCTGTGGTTGCTTTTTTAACCTACTAGGACCTGGCGTCCACATATGGGGACATCACATTTTGGGTTATTTAGACCAAAATACTCAATGTTGCTCCACAAGGGTCTGATATCCACTTACGAGGACATTATACTGCTACTGTTCTATCAAAATTTTAAACGAATATCCTCAGATGTGGCTCTCATTTTTCTTAGAACAAAAATTAGGTAAAAAAAAAAAAAAAATCACGTAATTCTTTGTTTTTACATTTATCAGGTCCCAATCAGCCCAAAAGGAAATTAAAAATGCTGCCGTGGAAGAGTTCGGGTCTTAGGAGGTTAAATGAATAACATGTTACAATGTTCTGTTACCATGGTAACAGTGGATAGTTTTGAAATGCACTGGATTATATGAAGGAGAGCGTTTATCTCAGAACTTGTTGAATTAACATTGAGGTACACACAAAAAACACATTCTTTAAATGTCTGAAAACCCTAACAAACCCTAACACATGCATAGTTGACATACAGTATATTTCTGAATCTTGATTCTCTCAAAATAATTGAGTGACAAATAATAACTGGTTCATAGAGACTTACACATTTACTCACCACACTATTTCAAGAGCTTTGGGGGATTTGCATAAATTTCCCTGCATTCATCTGCTTCTGTAAAAGCCTGCTTTAATTTGAATGATAAAAAATTGAACTGTGACTGTTCTTAGTGTATTTCAAAATATACATCTAGAAAGTTTTTAGTCCATTAATTTCTTAATGGGCTAAAAAAGTTGATTTATTATTTCTAAATACAGAAATGCATGGAAACATTGTTACATGATTGGGGCAGAAACATTATTTAGTGTCTGGTTGTGAATACTAATGCATTCTTTTTATTAATATCCATTTAAATGTAAATGTAAAAGGCCATAGTGCCAGATCACTTGCCACGGCTTTGATTCTTTAGTAAAACATGGCTGGCCATTCAAAAAATGTTCCTGCACTTTGAAAATAAAAACACTCATCGGGATCGGGTTTTTCAGGCACCAAGGCTGTGGAACTCTCTTCCATTGTCTTTACGCTGTCTAGACTGACTCCTTTGAAAAGCAGCTGACATTTCTATACAAACAAGCTTTTCATTGTTTCATATTATTTTATTTATATTTCTGGTTTTATTGTTTTATTGTGAAGCACATTGTGATTTCTATCTGTGGAAAGTGCTATATAAATCAATTTTACTTACTTACACTTTAACCGAATATTAAAAAGTTCACTTGAGTCACAAAATGCAAATGCTTTATATTATATGTTGTAAAGACAACCTAACAGATGTTCAGTTCATAGCTACAGAATGCAGTGAAAGTATTGCAGTTACTCAAACTGACATTCATGCAAAATACCAGGATATATTTGCACAAGTGCAGCTACCTGCCCGGTCAGATAAGACCACATATTTTCTGTGGACATTTTCTTCCTGGGTTTTGCAGTTTTAAAGATAATTTTATTAACACTCAAACACTACCAAAAACAACCTTTAGTCTGCAGCTCTGACAGAAAGGTCCAAGCTGCGGACTCAAGGTTGTTTGTTGACCTCAACTTGCTCTCTGATGCATCCATCCACGTGGATCCATGTGTGTGAATGTCAGATAGAAAGCACTTAGAAAAAGAACTGTTTGTATTAATGGTGTGAATAATGGGTGAATGAGGCTGTGTAAAGATCTTTGAGTGCTCCGGGAGAGTAGAAAAGTGCTGTATAAGAATCAGCCCATTCACCATTTGACATATCTACCATCCACTTAAGCCAATCAACTGTCAACAGCCCCTACATCATTTAACATGTGTATGTTCACAGATATCCAGGGGTTCTATGAAGTGACTCTATTAAACACACAGAAAAGCTCCAAGCAAAAGCTAGAGGAACTCAACCACATGGCGGACAAGTGGGAGAAAAGTCTTTCTGTACCAAACTCTACCTGTCCAGTAGAGCAGGTGAGTGTCTGACACACTGTATCAGCCCTATAGATAGTGAATTACCTTTTTATGACAAGGGTGTCTGCCTGCTAAAGCCTTTTGGAAAGTAAAACAGACAAAGGCTGAGCGGTGAAGCATTAACAGCAATAGCATGCTGAGTGTGGGGATAAAAACCCTTTTAAGAGAGCCATGAGCAGGTGTAGGGAGATGTAGTTTCTGGTGATCAGTCATCTGAATCTGACTCTTGACAATCAGTGTGCTATTCAGCTGAATGTGATAATCTGAGCTGCTAATTCTATATTTGTTGTGCTTTACTGGAACTATACCTTAATTCAAGTACCCTGCAAAGTGTGAGCAAATGTGTTGAGGAGAACATGGGGTATTTTTTAGCACCTGCACCATTTGCACCATAAAGTAAAGGCATGACTACTCGGTGTAAAAAGTGTTGTTTAGCTTTCTAGATAAGTTACTTTGACCACTGAAAGTATCGAAAATGGATATAGCTACCTTGACATCCACTGGTTTGTGAAAACCCATTATGAAGCGTTTTTGCTGCAGGCATCTTGGTGTTTTGAAATTGGACGCGATGAGGGAGGGGTGCATCTGACTGAGAAACTGGACACACCCTGCACCCTCCTTTCTCACACACAAATGACCAAAATTTACACAGCGAACGTAATGTTGTATTTAGTATGACCTAAAATGAGAGACAGCCTGTAAACTCAGCTGGGAAGTGTTTACAGGTTCAGCACAGAGGCCTGTTTCCCATAGACTTCAATTAGCCCTTTTCCACTAGTACCTACTCAGCTCAACTCGACTACGTCATTTTCCATTACAATTCAATACCACCTAGTGTGCATTGGGTCATTATAACAAAATGGCCCAGAGTCTTTACATGTTATTGCGATGTAATTTATATGCAACACAACACTATAACAAAGGAGCACGTGAAGGCAATGGTCTGTGTACAGCTTTTTGTCAGACTCAGAGACCAGCGTATTGTTCTTTGTGTAGTTATTTCTCTCGTTGCAAAGTTTCAAAAATGGTGATTTTGATTTTCGTGAAGGAGAGGCTTTTATGACTCATTGAGTGACACCACTGATTGGCCAAACTGTGGAAGCTATGTCAATCTTTTATACTATGTCTGTGACAATCTGGTCTTTAAGTCTGACGACATTAGCCGTTTCCAGGTCCAAACTCCCCTTCAGGTCCCAAAGTCAAACGAACACTGTGGCATCACTGAGAGTTACAAACTGTCTAAATTCTTTCATCTGTAATAAAATCATCAGTGTTGCTGCTTTACCAGGTGTAACAATTAAGTTTAACATCCAGGTATCCATGAGAACAGGATTTATTAAATTTAACAAAGTTAGAAGTTAGCAGGAAGTTAGCTCGCTAGGGAGAACAGCAGGTATTGGAGAAGGGGGGATTTTATAGGCTGAAGCCGGAGGGGGCGTGAAGGAGGAGTGGTCCCGCTCCTGAAATTCAGATGATATCTCCACGAGCAGTTTGGACCTGGAAGCAGGATTCATATGCTCCTCCTTCAGTTGTTTGTGCATTTTATATAGCACCCTGTAATGTTAATTCAATTTGATTTTATTTATATAATGTTTTATATTGTAAGGTAGACCCTACAATAATACATACAGCGAAAAACCCAACAACCATATAGCCCCTTATGAGCAAGCACTTAGGCGATAATGGGAAGGAAAAACTCCCTTTTAACAGGAAGATGCCAGAACCAGGCTGTGTGAGGAACAGGATTTTGAATTCTGGATTTAACAGGAAGCCAATGAAGGGAAGCCAAAACAGGAGAAATCTACTCTCTCTTTCTAGTCCCTGTCAGTAGGGCTGGGCCACATTATACCGTTCACGGTAATACCGGTATAATGTTAGGCAACGATAGGAAAATGAAATATCGCGATAGAATATGAGTAAAACGCGCATGCGCAGTGCCTTTGTTTTCATACGCACATGGCCGATTGTTGAGTGAAACAGATGAACCAGAATTGGTTTGTAAAAATGGTGCAACTTCCGTGATGTGGAACTGGTTTGGTGTTTGTCCGTCAGATACACAACAAAGCACATTTTTTGCAGAACATGCAAGCGGCCGTCGTTATTGTCGTATTTGTCGGACTAAGATGCTCTTAAATCTGGGAGTAATCTGGGTCCTAAACTCCATATGCTTCAGGTCAAACAACACTGCAGCATCACTTAGAGTTAAAAACTGTCTAAATTCTTTCATCTTTAATAAAACGATCAGCATTGCTGCTTTACCAGGTGTAACTATAAAGTTTAGCTTCCAGGCATCCATGAAAACAAAAGTTATTACATTTAACGGAGTTAGAAGTTAGCAGGAAGCTAGCGGAAGTTAGCTCGCTAGTTTCGCTAGTTACCTAAGCATGATATAGCATGTTCTGACGGAGAGATTTCTGAAAAAAATCAAACGTACAGCTCTGCTATCACTTCCAACATAAATGAAGACAGGAAACTAAACAACAGTGATGTTTGTAGGGTTACTGAAGTTGGGCTAGCTGGTATATAATGATGTGCTACGTGATCGCTAGTGACACAGCTATGTTAGCATAACATAGTGAAGCTGGAGGACAAACACTAACACTTTTCCACTTATAAAAGTTAACGTGAGGGTTCCTGGTGGTTAGGGACAAATGCAATCGCATGACAGGATGCTGTAAACGGACCAAACTTCAGTCAGGAGAACAACTGAGATAATCCATCCACAATACGAGGTTAGTCATTAATATACTGCAACAACATGGGAATAGAGCAGCTGCCAGAGAATTCAACATTAATGAATCAATGGTACAGAAGTGGAGGAAGCAAGAAGAATGAGTTTAATAAAGTTTGATTTATCTGACTGCTTTGTTTCGCTTAATGTGCCTTATAATCCCGTGCACCTTATGGTCCGAAAAATGTGTACTGCACACTGCAGTTTAATATTGCAAAGCACCTCTTTTTAACTTCAGTGGATATTATACATGGTTATGCTCAGGATATGTCAGCCCATTTCTGCTGGAAATGCCTTTTGGTTAAACTTTCAGCAAGGAAGTTGCATTTGCACTGTTACATTTTTATAAAGCTTTAATGTACATAAAAACCAGCTTCTTGTTTAAGTAAAAATAAATGGAAGGTTGTCTTTTTGCACTAGTAATGTTGTGGAGTTGTATTTTGTCTCGCATCAATTATATCGTCAGTTATATCGTTATCGCAAATTTTCAAATATATATCGTGATAAATATTTTTGGCCATATCGCCCTGCTCTACCTGTCAGGACTCTTGCTGCAGCATTTTGGATTAGCTGAAGGCTTTTCAGGGAGTTTTTAGGACTTCCTGATAATAATGAATTACAGTCGTCCAGCCTGGAAGTAATAAATGCATGAACTAGTTTTTCAGCGTCACTCTGAGACAGGATATTTCTAACTTTAGAGATGTTGCACAAATGGAAGAACGCAGTCTTACATATTTGTTTAATATGTGCGTTGAAGGACATGTCCTGGTCAAAAATGACTCCAAGGTTCCTCACAGCGTTACTGGAGGCCAAGGTAATGCCATCCAGAGTAAGAATCTGCTTAGATACCATATTTCTAGGCTTTTCAGCTGTTTCTGTGCTGTGCTGAGCTCTGAAACCTGACTGAAACTCTTCAAATAAGCCATTCCTCTGCAGATGATCTGTTAGCTGTTTGACAACTACTCTTTCAAGGATGTTTGATATAAAGGAAGGTTGGAGATTGGCCTATAATTAGCTAAGACTGCTGGGTCTAGAGATGCTTTTTGAGTAAAGGTTTAACTACAGCCAGCTTGAAGGCCTGTGGTACATAGCTGATTATTAGAGATAGGTTGATCATATTTAAGATCGAAGCATTAATTAATGGCAGGACTTCTTTGAGCAGTTTTGTAGGAATGGGGTCTAAAAGACACGTTGATGGTTTGGAGGAAGTAATTATTGAAGTTAACTCAGAAAGATCAATTGCAGAAAAAGAGTGTTGTGGAAGTTTTCCATTAAATAAAGCCTGCAGACGAGCGGTGAGCGGTAGCTAACATTCTTTAAACAAAAAACACAAAGCACAGACAACCCAGCTTGTGGAGAGCCTACATGACCGCGGGGCAGATGGTCAGCAGAGTCTGAGCCTAGCATGGCTCTCAGTTAAATACCTTCTCCAGGAACAAAAGGCAGTACACAGCTGTTTCACACCTTAAGGTTCACACTCCCTTGCTACCTCGCAGAGTCCTCAAAGAGACAAAAGAGTCTTCCTGTGGAGTCGTCTGCTTCCCCCAATTTCCTTGCTACACCCCCACCATTTGTCTTACTGTATGAGTGTGAGACTTGTTAAAATCCAGTGGCACCAAGGCATTATACAACAAAATAATGTGATTAATACATAAGTAAAGGAAATTCCTATACAAGAGTCTAACTTAACATCAATGGTACTAAGAGTAACTGTAGATAATATTACATCTGTGGGATGATTACTGGTAATTTTTCCTCTAATGATAAAAATGTTATTTGTGAAGAAGTTCATGAAGTCATTACTAGTTAACGTTAAAGGGATTGTTGGCTCAACAGAGCTCTGACTGTTTGTCAGCCTGGCTACAGAGCTGAAGAGAAACCTGGGGTTGTTCTTATTTTCTTCAATCAGTGATGAAGAGTAAGATGTTCTGGCTTTGTGGAGGGCTTTCTTATAAAGCAGCAAACTATTTCTCCAGGCTAAATGATGATCCTCTAAATTTGTGACACGCCATTTCCTCTCCAGATTACGAGTCATCTGCTTTAGGCTACGTGTTTGAGAATTATACCACGGAGTCAGGTACTTCTGATTAGAGACCTTAGTTTTCACTGGAGCTACAGTATCCAGAGTCGTACGTAGTGAGGAGGTGAAATTATTAACAAGATAATCGACCTCTGTTGGAGTAGCGTTCAGATAGCTGCTCTGCGTTGGTACAGGGCTATATATAATTCCCTTCTCGCCCCTCTCGAAGGCTCGTTCAGGTGTGGGACTTTGAGTCATAGGCCTTCTTGTAATCAATCCATGCAGTGCACAGGTTGGTCAGCCTAGTCTTGCAGTCTCGGCTGGCTGCTCGGTCTACCAGTAGCTGGTGTTTTGCGCCTCTTGTATTTTTGCTAATCCCTTTGTGTGCCCCGCTCATGTGCCTGTTCATGTCAGCCGCTATGATGCCTGACAGGAGCATCCATGCGGTACTGAGGCAGGTTATTGGTCGGTTGTTGGACGGGACCGGTCCCTTCTGGCTATCCTTGAGGATCAGGACTGTCCGGGCTTTGGTTTGCGTGGGGAGAGGTGGGTATTCCTCCTCAGAAGAGCATCGGCCATGTTTACCATAATTCCCATGGTCCTCACATTGGGAGCCTTGAGCGCGTGGCTGAAGATCTCGGAGATCAAAATCCTTTCTTTGTAGCACTCAAGCAAGGCTTAGTCCGCTGGGTCCATAGCGAGGTCGTGTTCTTCTGTCACGGTGAGCTGTGTGGCAGGAAGAGGTTGGACCCAAAAGCAGGACTCTGAGACAAAAACTTAGAGCAGCACCTTCAATACCTGACAAAACAAATTACAAACAAAGTACATGAACACTAAGGAAACAAACGAAGATAAATTAGAACTAAGGATCTCCCAACTTGGCAACTTATGACCTGACGAGACTTGACATGACTGGAGAACATTGAACTAACAGAAAAACGCACAGCTCACGTGGGAATGTACAACAGGAGGGAATACCGCTGGACCTAATCTGATATAATAAGACAGGAAGGAAGCAAAATTGAATACACTAACACAGGACACGGGACTATCAAAATTTAAAAAAGGAAGTCAAGTACGGAGACGAGGACGAAGCCACTCGAGCTTAACACTGAGACTGAGGAAGAAACAATATTAGTTTCCCATAAGTGCAATATTATTAAGTGCAATTTTTCTGATCCAACATAGTATTTTATTCTATTTTTTTCTAGTGATGTCTTCTTTTTGTTTATAGTATGTTATTCTATTTTATCTTTTTCTATTCTTTTGTTTTTCTTAATTTTTGCTGCTCTTAACTTCGTACTGTCCACTTTCTGCCATGACCAAACAAATTTCCTACGAGTGGGACTATTAAAGGTTTATCTTATTTTATTATAGAAACTATAAATATTGCATGAGCCCACACAATTCAAGAACCAAAACCACAAATGATACAAAATCAAAGAATATAAGAAAAAACCCAAAAACACATCAACACTGGGTCACAGATCCAGTGCCATGACACTGCCAGTTTTAGAGAACAATAAAATGCTGTTTCTGTGAATATCAAAATGTTATCTTGTCCATTCATGATCCACGAGTAACAAGTATGCTTACCTATACAAATGAGGTGTCATTGTTGGTCCCTTATAAAAAAAGAGTATATGTGGTTGATTGATTGTTGTCAGAACTATATTATATTATTCTTGTATTATTTAGAAAAAGTGTAGAACTGGTCTGTGGGCATCAAGGCTTTATGTTTCTGTGCTCATTGCATGTTTAAATTAAAAGGGGACTAACCAGTTTGATATTCGACTCATAATATTAATAACAATAAAACTACTACTACTACTAATAGATGTAGTTAAACTTGTAGAGGTAGTCATAGCCTGTTCTTTGTAGTAACAACTCAACCTACAGCGTCATGTGCGTGCGTTATCGTTTATATAGTTCCAAAGAGACTGAAAATAATCTCTCTGTAACAGCACGATCTGCTGAACCACTTTACTAACGTCATCTAGTACTGTCATGATAGAGATAACTAAAGAGGATTAGTCCTCATAGACTGATGATCCCTCCATGAGGCTGTCAGTACACTGTTATATATCCTGTTTTGCTGCCACTGTCAGGGCTCTGTGTGCGGGGAGGTGGAGATGTGGATCCAAGTGCAGGACTCTGAGACGGAAATATAACTGAAAACCTCAGCTTTATTGCTGGCACCAACAAAACAGAAACCAAACATGAAAACACTAACTGGAACACACAGGCAGGATCTGAGGGTACGACGCGACACCGAGCATGGAAAACACAGGGCTTAAATACACAGGGTAGTAATGAGGGAATGGGCAACAGAAGGGAGTCACAGCTGGGGGAGATCAGGGCTAACGAGACGGGGGAGCTAAGCTGCACACACTAACATAAGACAAAGACTTTCACAATAAGACAGGAAACAAGAATTACTAAACCAGATGCAGACATGACACTGAGAGACAGACTAGACACTGAACAGAAACTGCAATGAGAACCCAAAACCTAAGAACTGATCCCTCACCAAGAATAACAGAAACAGATCTATAATGATAATAATAAACAAAGCACCAGAACATCAGAAAACAATCCATAATGCAAAAATACACCAAAACATAATAAACTCAAAATACTGGGTCCAATGGACCCAGAACCGTGACAGCCACAATCAGATGGATTAGGCAAATGTACTAAGAACTAACGAGATGCCAGATGGCTTTATCCAATTAAATTATGGGGTCCAAAGATGTTCATCTATCTCATATATATAGCACCGAGTGCTCCGATTACCACGGGGACCACTGTTACCTTCACCCTCCACATCTGCTCCAGCTGTTCTCTGAGCCCTTGGTACTTCTCAAGGTTCTCGTGTTCCTTCTTCCTGATGTTGCTGTCATTCACTACATCGATCACTACGGCCGTCTTCTTCTGTTTGTCTACCACCACTATGTCCGGTTGGTTAGCCACCACCATTTTGTCCGTCTGTATCTGGAAGTCCCACAGGATCTTAGCTCGGTCATTCTCCACCACCCTTGGGGACATCTCCCATTTTGACCTCGGGACTTCCAGGTTATACTCGGCACAGATGTTCCTGTACACTATGCCGGCCACTTGGTTATGGCGTTCCATGTATTCCCTGCCTGCTAGCATCTTGCACCCTGCTGTTATGTGCTGGATTGTCTCTGGGGCATCTTTACACAGCCTGCACCTGGAGTCTTGCCTGGTGTGATAGACCCCAGCCTCTATGGATCTTGTGCTCAGAGCTTGTTCCTGTGCTGCCATGATTAGTGCCTCTGTGCTGTCTTTCAGTCCAGCTTTGTCCAGCCACTGGTAGGACTTCTGGATATCAGCCACCTCCTCTATCTGCCGGTGGTACATACCGTGCAGGGGCCTGTCCTGCCATGATGGTTCGTTCTCTTCCTCTTCTTTGTTGGGTTTCTGCTGGCCGAGGTATTCACTGAGCATGTGGTCAGTTGGGGCCACCGTTCTGATGTAACTGTGGATGTTCGTTGTCTCATCCTGGACTGTGGTGCTGACACTCACCAGTCCACGGCCCCCTTCCTTCCGCTTAGCGTACAGCCTCAGGGTGCTGGACTTGGGGTGAAACCCTCCATGCATGGTCAGGAGCTTCCTTGTCTTTATGTCAGTGGCTTCTATCTCCTCCTTTGGCCAGCTGAGTATCCCAGCAGGGTACCTGATCACGGGCAGGGCGTACGTGTTGATGGCCCGGATCTTGTTCTTACCGTTCAGCTGACTCCTCAGGACTTGCCTGACCCTCTGCAGGTACTTGGTGGTTGCAGCTTTCCTAGCGGCCTCTTCATGGTTCCCATTTGCCCGTGGGATCCCCAGGTACTTGAAGCTAACCTCTATGTCTGCAATGCTGCCTTCTGGTAGTTCGATCCCTTCAGTTCTGACTACCTTCCCTCTCTTCGTTACCATCCGACTACACTTCTCCAGTCCGAACATTATTCCGATGTCATTGCTGTATATCCTGGTGGTGTGGATCAGTGAATCGATGTCTCGTTCACTCTTGGCTTGTCGTCATCCACGTAGAGGAGGTGGCTTCCAGTTGCTCCATTTCGTAGCCAGTCTTATGAGGGGGAAACCAAATAACAGAACCTGAAAACAAGAACTCAGGAAGTACTGGCAAACTAGGAAGCTAGAAATACTAGGACAGAAACCAAAACAAACAGTCATACTCATAATAACATCAAAAGTAAAAGTACAGAAACCAAAAACACTGGGTCACCAACCCAGGACTGTGACAAATATATTCCCACAGAAAACTGCTGCTCTAAGCCTAATTTTAAGTAGAAGCAAGAGTTAAATCACCTGCTGAGTTAATCTTATCTGCCAATCTGGCTCTTTCAACACAAAGGCAAAGGAACATGTGAGAAAGAAGCAAAATGTAAATACAAGAAAGAATCTTATTTAAATCAAATCAGGGAACAAAACTGAAATACTTCACAGAAAACCAAGACCATAACTCATGGGATCATGTGTGCAGTCCTGATGCAAAGCATTGCACATTCCTCTTAGGACATTTTAGGAATGAGAAATGATTTATTTATTCCATATTAGACAAATTCTTTTGCTGAAGTAGGTGAAACAATGACGAAATAGTAATATATATACATATATGCAAATATTCTGGCTGTTCCCTTATGCATAAGAGTCCACCACAGCATGCAGCCCTGCATGTTTGATATGTGCTGAATCATGAACAATAATAATAATAATGTTTTTTTTTCATGTTAATGGAAGAATTATGTGAATTATGTTTTTTCACTTCCTGAACTTTCTACATATATTCTACATTACAGTGATGTGTTTGATTTTATTTCTCAGCTGCATGTTCATTTGGTAACATTTGTATACAAAAAAGCAGGTAATATATCATCTAACAACTTTATGTTAAAAATGTCACTCATTGTAATCATAGTTGAATCAGCTCTGTTCGTAGCAGCATTTTGTTTTTCCTACTTTTGTTTTGGCAGATTTGTTGGTAGTTATTATGTCCAGTAATAACCACAGAGGGCGGCCACATTAGCTAAAATAATAGCTGAATGAGTATAGTATAGATTGACTCAGTTAATTGGTTTGAATTCTGATGGTGTCCTAATCCTCCTCTAGTTTATGCAGTGTTCTGTCAAATTAGTATCTTGTGAGCGAGATCCATCATCTGTTTTTGTCTTAATATTACATAAATAATACTACATAATAACAATTCATAGCTAAATAATACTTAACTTAATGAATAAACATAAATTATGTAATAAAAAATAACTAAATGATTCTACATGAAAAGTTAAAGGTATTGCTGTTAGAAGCAGGATGGTATAAAGAGGTTTTATTTTTAGGCTTAGACTATTTGAGCTTCTAATTGGAGACAGTCTGACCAGCGTATGATCACTTCATCTACTTATCGTTGCCAGATCTTGCATAACTCTTACAACTGCATCCTGTTACTGTTGTGCAGTTACCAGCTAGTCAACACTTCAAAAACCTCCATATTATATTATTATTTCACAATATACATACACAGTGTTCTTTGTTGCATGTGTATACTTCAGCTAGGCATTTCTAAGAACAACACCAGTCATTATCAGAGCTGAGTGGCTTATGCACCTGTTTGTTGTTCCCAGCAGAGGGAGCACAGCAGCTCAGAGCCCAGTGGGAGAGCGCAAGCAGAGTGCAGTGCAAACACCCCTGAGGTGAGTTTCTGTATGTTTGCAGTGTAGCAGTAGTGTATGGCTTGCAGTAGATTAGTGGGATCTTGTGTACATCACAACAAGTGCCTTGTGCCTCTGCTAGCAGCATCCATTTTAGTTGATTTAGTTCTGCATTCAAACTTGTACACTCATCAACAGTCATAGCATGGCAGAACACTGCAGCCCAGCACAGCACTTGGTTCCTTAAGAAGCAGCTGGAGGAATCTGGTGCTGCATAATCCCAGTAACAGTAAGCTCGAAATGTAAACAAGATTAGTGCTTGGCACCAGAATAACAACTGCTGTGGTAATAATATGTTAGTGGTACAAACTGGGCTGGAATGACGTTAGCCAAGCTTTTTGTTAGGGTCTCAGAGCAGGGACTGGCCTGTCTGAAGATGACAGTGTTAGTTTGCTAAGCAGTACTAACTGAACATGATTAAGAACCTGAGAGTTTATTTGTTTGAATGGAAATTAAATCTTTCCTGTGCAAATTAGGCTCTCTGACATGATCATAGTATGACAGAGTATGATCAGAGAGTCTGATTTAAGAAACTAAATGTCTGTAAAACGTCCAGTTTTAAATCAATGGGACAGCAATACTGTTCACTCCGTGTTTGTCTGTATCGATCCGTAGTTTTGTACTCATAACATAAATCTTAGTGAATTTCATTCTCCTTTATTCATTGTAAATTAAAATGGAGCCAAGTAGAAGTTGTCTATAGCCATCGAGACTACAGTCATGAAACCCATTATTGCATTTCAGAAGAAAATGTTTTGTGTTCATTTGTATAGGACATGCAAAGTGTACAGTGGATTCTTCAGTAAATCCGTCATGCAAATAGCTTGCACTGTCAGTGTTGTTGCATACAACAAGTGGCAGCTCTAACAAAGGAGGTTAAAGCATTCCTGCTCTGTAATGCAATAAGTCAAAGCTACCTGAGCCACATCGCCTGAAAAGATTAGCTCTGTCATTCTGGCAAAGACAGTTTGTGCTTGCAAATGTCTTCAGTAAGAGCAAGAAGCAACTGGGACTGGAGGGGTGCTGCTTCAAACACTAATGAAGGCAGTAATCAAGGTCAAAATCTGCAACACGCCTCTTCTGCAGCATGACTCCAGCAAACAGGTACCGTGACAGCTGATGTGGAGGAAATGAGCAGTTCAGGTTCTCATAAGTGGGAGATGGATCACATGGGAAGGGTTAAAGGTCTGTGTTATAGTGCTAGACTGACTAGAACGGACTAGAACTACACTTTCTTCCGCACAGTTATATAGTACGATAGATGCTGAGTTAGTAATGATGTACGTGTAACCATGGGAGCTTACCACCATCGTAACCAGCACAAAAGATTCGAATACAAACAACAAAAGAAAATATACAGAAATTTGGAGTTTATGACAAAGAAAAATTAACTGATGAAAATAACTTTGATGTGTGAGTTTGTCTGTGTTTTTTCAGCAGTGTGAGCATGTCTTATTGTGCTCTAATTGTTGCCTAGACTGAACACTTGCATGCTCCAACACAGCATGCTGCTTCTTTGGATTATAGCTTAATGCCGTTGCTGCTGCCTGTTGGAGGATACTGATCTGATAACAACACATCCTTTAAGTCCTGAAGGTTGTGAGGTGGGACCTCCATGAATCGAATTTATTTGTGCAGCAAATACAACAGATGTTTGATTAGACTGTTTTATATAACCAGTTATGGTCCTCAAACCATTCCTGACCCTTTTTAGCAGTTTGAGCTACAGTAGCTTGTCTGTTGGATCAGGTCAGATGGACCAGCCTTCGGTCACCACGTGAATCAGTGAGACTTGGCCTCTCATGACCCTGTCACTAATTCCTCACTGTTCCTTCCTTAGAACACTAAATAGATGCATCCATCAATATGAATGTGTGTGAATGGTAGTTAGGAATTATTTAAAAGCGTACAAAAAAGTGCTTGTGTGACTGACTGTGAATGGGTGAATGTGGCATGTTGTATAAAGCACTGAGTGCTCCAGAATTGTAGAAAAGTGCTATATATAAGATAATATATAATATATAAGCAGAGGCGTCACACAATACACAGAATGTGAACCTGACAGCGGACTACAGCAACCTCCTAAAGGAAGAGCCATGACGTGATCCTCGCCTAGTGGCTGAAGAACCTCGTGGCACTCTATGATCACCTGGCAGCACAAATAAATTGCTAAGAAAAGGCAGATTAATCAAGATCATGAAGGATCCCCACAACAGTACAGTGAATGAGCACAACAGCGATCAGGGAGTTCTAGTTTCAGAGAGATGAGCAGCTGCTGGCTAACAATCCAGACACAGTGGTGGTTGCAAGGATCTGAAGACCGCCGTCGTGATAATGTGGCAATCCCAGCAGTCAGGATGTTACAACCTGCCTCAAAAGCCACAACATAAAAGTGGAGACTGACACAAGAGTTATAAGAAGCATAGGTTATATTTTTAATTACAGCAAAACTAAATGCTCTTAAATGACATGTTAAAGCAAACATGGATGCCCCTACATGAGGATCACAAGTTGCTGCACTGAACACAGAAAAGTAATATGTGACCAACAAAAAGAGGATACAGCAGCCACAAACCAAAAGAAATACCACAACGCAAACCACAAGTAGCAACCAATATTTCCAACTAAGTGATCTGTTTGTGTAGTCACAAAGTGAATTATCAAGTAGTCCTAGATGTTGTGGACTATGTAGCTAGCTGCTGGAACGTAATATTTTCACAAGATAACATGAGATTAAAAGAGCGGGTCTACATGCAATGATGCTAGCGCTAGCCATGCTAGCATGCTACCTCCAACAGATAGTCAGACTGAGTCCACAGGTGATGACTCAGAGTCAGTTTTTTACATATCCATGTTAGAAAAAGCGGGAATAGCAAGGCTAAATGCCTTTTTAGAGTGTGTGCTTGTACAAAGGGCAGTGCAAAGTTTTCAGCGTAAACAGCAGTGTTGTTCAATTCAAACAGTTAGCTACGTCTTCCCCTCCGTGAATCGCTAACCAATCAGTGAGCTCCTTATATTGCAGCAGACTGCATTACTTTTTCTCCAAGGACCCAAAAACAAAGCAAAACAAAACACGGAAATGGTAATGGGCATAGGTAATCTGATAGTTTACAGCTAATTCTGTAGCTAATCCCAAAGATAATGCATTTGCTAATATGATCGCTATGAACTGACAGGAAAGGTAAATGCAGTGAGTAAATGGTTTTGAAAATGAGGAGTGGAATCAATTTTAAATGTCAGAAATAAATCTTGATTTTTGAATCTTTTTATTTCTCTTTTTAAAATTGCATTTTAAAAAAGATTGATTGAATGATTTCAAAATGTATTTTGGTTTTTATAAAGAGTTAAATTTTTTGTGAAAATATAAGCTTCTTTAGTTAATGTTTTTATTCATTTATTTTATTATTCATATTATTGTCTGTGTAGATACTGTGCTGGAGTGGACAGGGGGTGAAGGGTAGATTGGGAGAAAAAAAGTGGAGGAATAGAAGAAGAAAAAGGACAGAAAAAAGAGAGAAAAGAATGGGCGTTTGGGGAATAACAAGAGGAGAGGCGTGTAAGATTGTACCTATGCTTGCTGGTCCCAACCCTCGATAGTCACGTTTTGGGGGGTTTAGCAATCTTGGGGGGTTTACGAAGGATAATCTTTACGTTTATCCTTCGTACTCTATATTCCAATGATTGTTTTACTCTGTGTTGTTGTTGCTGTTGTCCTTGTCCTGGATATGTCTTCCATAGTTGCTATTTTGTTTTCTCAATAATAAAAAACAAACAAACAAACAAAAAAGAAAGGAGAAAAAAGCTAATTATTCACTGGTTGTTTAAGAAAAAGGCATTGTTGCTTTCTCCTTAAACATTTCTCTCTGGGACTTTTCCCACTGACTATATTTTTAGAGATTTTTGGGAGGGGGGTTTAGAAAGACTCACCACACACCCAATGCTGCATTAGAGTCGCATTAGAATTTCTTGACATTCTGACTGAAAGAGTAATAAAAATTCTATCATCTCGTTTCACAAGCAACTCCCTAACGTTATCTAATACGAGTTTGTATGAATATATGAGGACATAGAGAGAAAAGATGAAAACCAACTGTGCAAATCAAAAACACGCCAACAGCATTGTTGTCATGTTTGACTTTTGGCCACAGAAAAAGAAGGCTGCAAAGCTTAGATGCATGAAAAAGAAACACAAATTTCTTTTTCATGCATTTATAGAATCTTAGGCAAGACTGAACTGCACTGCAAGTTCTGTACCGAGTTCTTCTTCATATAACTGGATGTTTCATTAAGTAATTTCAGTTGAAAATTGTCAGAGGTTAGTTCCCCAGACCTCATCCACCTGGGAGTGTTTAAATAAAGGACTTAATACATAGCTCAACAATAGTTGATAAAGTATCGCATAAAGTATGTTCCAGTCACTTTGTAATTGAGAATAAGAGTGCACATCTGCAGACAAATAGTTAAATCTGTGATTCTGGATTGCATTAAAATGTGCCACTGACAATGCTTGGTGCCTGCATCCACTGCAGTATTGCACTGAGCACATATTTGGATCAATTTTCAAACTCTATCAAAGATGAAAAGTCAAAAGTTGATTTTTTTTTTAAAATTTGCTATGTTTTGATTAGTGGTGGCGGATGTGTTTAGTGGTGGTGCTTGTCACTACCCGATCCATACCGGAAACCCGATCGGTACCCCGCATGCGCAAATCTTACGTCACTTCCTCTCTTTGCCAACATTGCGACATTCAATATATTTGAATGATACGGTTAGCGCCCAGTTTGCTCCTAGCATTTCTCAGCAGCTCTGCCTCCTTTTCGACTACCGGGACATTTAAACAATGGATAATCCATATCCGCAAAAAATTTTGCTGTTCTCCTCAACAGAGAGCGTTCCCCGATTGAACAACAGTGCCGTAAAATAAGAAGAATGGTGCCTAATGACAGAGTTAATAATACAGACATTATAATATGTCACGCGAAGATTCAGCAGCCAGATGAAGTGTTTACTGGCAACTGACAGTGATAGCGGACATTATCATCACTTTTCCAACAATCCTCTCCACACAGACGAGCATAAACACACTCGACTATCACTAAATCAAATTTAACACACGTTTGTAATGACGCTAATTCAGTTTACAATAGGGTTCATTCGCTCAGTCAGCAGGTGGCGGTATCCTCGTACACTGGGGGGTAAACTGCCATTAAACGAACAGAAGAAGAAGAAAACCCCTGCACATGCGCGGTACGGATCGGGTAGACCCGATTTGTACGGTCCGACTTTGCACATGCGCAGTAAGGATCGGGAGTCCCGATCTGTCACTATCTTTTTACTTTTTTGTTTTTGTCTACATTATATTAAATGTTTCATTATCGGAAACATTTTAAGAGATACTTGTTATTCTTAACATCTTAACAGATACTCTGACCTGTAACTATCGTAAAACGCTACGACCGGAAGTAGACACCTTTCGCGCATGCGGGGTACCGATCGGGTTTCCGGTACGGATCGGGTAGTGACACTTGGTGTTCACTCTCTCCGAGTATCACTTCCTGTTCCTGTTCTAACACAGTGGTGCCTTTGTGTCACTTTTCTGCGTAGCAGTTTAATTAAAAACTTATAGATAACTTCTTATTTCATAGTGTAATCTTCACATGCTTCATCTAAAGCACACTCGCTAATTTATTGTTACAGTATTCACTCACTGTGTCTTTAGGGTTTCACTAGCTTAGCTTAGCTCATAGCATTGCCTCTTCATCTGTCCCTCCTGCACTTTCCTGCTCATTGTGTCAGATTTTCAGTTACTCCTCAGCCTCTTTTAGCAGTAATGATACTTGTAAAAGATGCAGCCTATTTTCAGGTCTGGAGGCCAGGATCACTGAATTGGAGACTCGACTTCACACCCTTGCAATAACCCATAGCTAACCAGGCCCCTGTAGCCGGTGTAGCCAAAGATAGCTTAGGCCCTGCTAACAGGATGGCTGACAGTGAGGTGGAAGCATAGTCAAAAGTTACAGTAATTTTAAAAAATGTCGGAAAACACTGTCAGTGACGAGTTAGGGTTTAAAGGGCCTTGGTACACCACCAACCTTTTTATGTATCTGAGACATGTGAAGCTGAAAACCTCAGCAACCAAAGTCAGTTGTCTTCCCGTGTCCTTCAACGCACATATTAAACAAATATGTAAGACTGCTTTCTTCCATTTGTGCAACATCTCTAAAGTTAGAAATATCCTGTCTCAGAGTGACGCTGAAAAACTAGTTCATGCATTTATTACTTCCAGGCTGGACGACTGTAATTCATTATTATCAGGAAGTCGTAAAAACTCCCTGAAAAGCCTTCAGCTAATCCAAAATGCTGCAGCAAGAGTCCTGACAGGGACTAGAAAGAGAGAGCAGATTTCTCCTGTATTGGCTTCCTGTTAAATCCAGAATTCAAAATCCTGCTGCTCACATACAAGGTCTTAAATAATCAGGCCCCATCTTATCTTAATGACCTTGTAGTACCATATCACCCTATTAGAGCACTTCACTCTCCGCCTTGAGGCGACTGATGCTGATGTTGAATTGAATTGATTATAGCGGAGATGCTGACAGATTTTTCATTTGTTTTACCTAAAGCCAAGTGGGAAACATTTTAAACATGTAATTCCTAACATTAAAGATCCATAAAGTTCTTTTGCTTAGAAACTAGTGAGTGGAAGGGTGAGTGCTGTGCTGCCACTGGATGCAGATTAAATTGAAGCCAGTGTGTTACTGAGTTCCAGCAGTCTGCCTCAGCAGACAGCCAATGAAAAAGAGAGCAAGGGGAACCTTTACCATTACCAGAGCTGACGCTCCTGTCCTTCCTGCCCTTGCTTTCTCTCACCGTATAGCACTGTTCTGTTGTGCAGCCTAGAGACGAGCAGAGAATGGACTCAAACGAGGAGGCAGAGGGTGAATGAGAGGGAGAGAATCTGAGGAAGAATTTGGGGTTGGTGTGTGGAGCTACTGTTTTGTGTGCGTGTTAGACGATGACGTGCGCTGTGCTCTGAGATGGCGTAAAGAATTCTGATTGCCTTCAGCGGTGTGGAGGAGGCATCTCAATCCTTGAGAGGGGCCCACATGCAGTAATGTCTGTCCGCTGTGGTTTCTCTCCTTTGCAAAGGAGAGCGTGTGCATGTTTTCTTCCTCTTTCCTCCCCCTCTCGTTCTCTGGTAATCCTTACCTCCTCGGTTCTTCATACTGGCATCTTTTTCCGTCTTCCCACATTTTTCCTTCAGGGATGAGATAAGTGGTGATGAATCTGACAATATATTGAGAGCTCCTTTTTTGTCTGATGAACATGGATTGTCTTTGCATTGTCACAACCAAGGTAAGAGACATGATTCACTGGACTTGAGAATAGTCACTGTACGGGAATGAGGGATGAGGTAAAGCAGGGGAAAACGCTGTTTGTGTGTTGGTTGTTTCTGGATGAATATAGATGTTTGCTATCCCTCCCTCCTGGTTGTCTTCATTCCCATGTCACTCTAAAGTAAAAAGTTGTATAAATTCATTTTCATTGCTGCTGCTGGACATTTCTGTTTACCTGTTCTGGTTCACGTCTTTCAGTCAGCAACACTATAAAAAGCTCAGATATGGCAACAGAAGCTGTTTTGAACTTGTGGCTCTGCTGCAGCCCAGTGCTCACACAATGTGAGTAATGCCAACACTGCAAGAAAAAGGTTGTTTCACTGTAACGCAGAAGTCTTTGTGCACACCTGGAACATTTTATTTTAGAAAATGTTTAAGTTACTGTGCAAACGATCATTGCATCACTCAAAAGAGCAGTTCTTCAGTCCCTGTGACCACCATACTGTCATCATGTTTATTAGATTTCCTTTCTAAGTTATTGTTTCCTTGGTATACATAATCCTTACCTCTTTCCTGTTTATGATTCAAAATTAATTCAAAGTATCTCATCATGACACTTGTAACATCACAAAGCACCGTGAATGAAGAACATCAGACAGGGATCATCGGTGGTTGAGGATAGGACCACAATGGATAACTTCAGATGCTGCAGTGACTCTACGCGGCTCATAGCGTTAAAAACATTTTAATAAATGGTCTGCCATCACTATGTCAGAAGTTTAATTTTTGTTCATGTTGGATAATCTTTCTTTACATTTGGGTATTAAGAATATATTTAATTACCAGAAAAAGTATTTCTACTGGCATTAGTTCCAAGTTTGTAACATCTGGTATTGTGGCGTCCCTGGTTGCAGCCATTGGCCCCTGTTTTAATAGTCACGAGTCAAAGTGAAACTCTCTTTGAATATCACCTTTATTTTCATCTAATCTAAAACTGTATGATCTTTACGGACATAGGACAGTGCAGAGAAGACAGAAGCTGGGAGAGGGTGCACAGTAAATGGCCGGTGGGTTTGAACCCAGGTCTCTGCCCTATCACATCTGTATTTATAACCTAACTATGTGGGACAATATTACAATGTTAACCACCTTGAGGCGACTATTGTTGTGATCTCATCCTGCATAAATAAAAATTGAATTTAATGAAGTTGACATTTGTTTCTCTTTTGTGTATTAAAATTACAGCAAAAATCATTTCTAAACCTTTTTTTTAGGAAATATCACCAAACTTTTGAAGTTTCATAAACTGATGACCACAGAATCACATTTGTAGCTCTTCTCAAATGAATTAAACTACATTTCTCTGGAATCACCTGCAGGTTATATTCAAAGTATGTAAGTATGACCTATGGTTAACCAGCTCTCTGGTCGGTGTGTTAGCTGTTGAAGCTATTTTAGCACTAATGGTACTCACTGCAAATGCAGCTTAGCTCAGTGCATTGTACACCGAACTGTTATAATCTTATAATTAGATTCACCACAGTAGCTGGTGTGGATATAGTAACTTAGCTTTAGTTAGCTGGGCTCTAACCCGAGCTGCCAGGACACCAGGCTGGCTGTGAGGGTCCCATTATAATTCAGTTTAATTTAATTTTGTTTATATAGTTCCAAATATTCGTCAACATGTGTTATATTGCAAGGTAAAGGCCCTACAATAATACAGAGAACCACAACAATTAAATGACTCCCTGTGAGGAAGCATTTGGTGACAGTGGGAAGGAAAATCTCTTTAAGAGACGAAACCTCTGGCAGGATTAGGCTCAGGAAGGGGAAGCCATCTGCCACAGTTGTTTGGGGGTGAGGGGAGGGAGACACTGTGGAAGATAGCCAGAGACTAAGAATAACTGATGATTTAAATGCATAGTGGTTTAGAAACACTATTTTTACTCACTGTGTTTATAAAGGTGAATAAAGAAAGAACATTCAGCGCATTGTGTGAATCCCCGAGCACACTAGACCTACTGAAGCATTCAGGGTCACCTGATCCAGTCCTAGCTACAGATACAGCCACTTACAATAACCACCTGGATCCTGACAGGACCGTGGCAGATCCTTAGCCGCTCCGCAGCTGGTTCTTAACCAAATCTTAGCTGGCTGGGAGAGGTAGTTCTAAGTGGCTGTATCTGTCTGTGCTTTAGCAAAGATCTCTAAAAATCTTCCCATTAATACAGAACATTGCAGCGAGAGTAGTGACAGGGACCAGAAAGAGAGCAGATTTTACCCCTTTTAGCTTTGCTTCATCCATCACTCTAACCCTGTAAAATCCTGCTCCTCACATACAAGGTCTTAAATAATCAGGCCCCATCTTATCTTAATGACCTTGTAGTACCATATCACCCTATTAGAGCACTTCGCTCTCGCTCTGCAGGCCTACTTGTTGTTCCTAGAGTATTTAAAAGTAGAATGGGAGGCAGAGCCTTCAGTTTTCAGGCCCCTCTTCTGTGGAACCAGCTTCCAGTTTGGATTCAGGAGACAGACACTATCTCTACTTTCAAGATTAGGCTTCAAACTTTCCTTTTTGACAACTCTTTATTGTTAGGGCTGAATCAGGTGACCCTGAACCATCTTTAAATGATGCTGCTAAAAGGCTTCCACTGCTGGCAGCTTCCAGTGACTGTTTCTTTTTGACTAATCCCTTCACTCTTTGTTTTAAAACACCACTACTGTTAATTAGTAACTTCAACTCTTGCCTTGCCTCCTATTGTTCACCTTTTGTCCTGTCTTTTTTTGCTCTCCTCCTCTTTCCCCTCACCCTCAACTGATTGCAGAGGATGGTTGCCCCTCCATGATCCTGGTTCTGCTGGAGAACCAGAACTGTGTGTGTGTGTGTGTGTGTGTGTGTGTGTGTGTGTGTGTGTGTGTGTGTGTGTGTGTGTGTGATCATACAAAGATGCAGTGTGGTACCAGGCAGGGGTGCCTTTTATCCCCTTAATCTTTTTCAATGATAATTGACCCACTAACTATAGCAACAAGAACAGCAAGGGTTTGGTCAAAGGAAGTCAAAGGGAAGCTTTAGAACCCAAAATATGATTGTATGCTGACGATAAGCTTGTGTATATTTCTGACCCAGTGTCCAGCATTCAAGACCTTTTAATTTGACTGTTTGTCTTGTATTACAGTCAATTTCCATAAAACTGAATTAATGAAATTAGGGATTAAGATCCCAGACGGGCAACCTCTTCTAAAATTTTAGAGATTCTCTTTTTCTCTTGGTGTAAGAATTAATTTGGTGAAGATGTTTTTAATAATTAGAGTTATTGGAAGTGTGTTACAAAAATCATGGGATTGTCACTTTGCCCAGTATTATTACTGCTCTGGGGTGACATGGAGGCAGATCATCCACTGTGACAACCACTGCGGTGAGCAGCTGAAAGAAGCAGTTAGTAGTAGCGTCTCATCTAATATCTTGTTAAATTCTGTAAAGTGGTTGCAGTTTCATATCCCTGATGTTTGACAGCACGGCGGTGCGGTGATTAGCACTGTTACCTCACTACTAGAAGGTCCTGAGTTTGATTCCAACACCTGGCCAGGGTCTTTGGGTGTGGAGTTTGCATGTTCTCCCCGTGTTTGGTTGGGTTCTCTGCGGGTACTCTGGCTTCCTCCTACAGTCCAAAGGGGGGTTAGGTTCCTTGGTGTTCCCCTGGATAAGCTAGAGGAGGTGGCTGGGGAGAGGGAGGTCTGGGCTTCTCTGCTTAGGCTGCCGCCCCCGCGACCCGGCCCCGGATAAAGCGGAAGAAGATGGATGGATGGATCATTGCTCGGTAATTTGTCTTTGACCAATAAGCCCAGACTCGGTCACCTGGTTAAAGTGGCTGTTCAGATCTCAGGAAGGTCTCAGGTCCAGCTTGTGAACTTTGGTGCTGAGTAAGGAAACCTCTGTCATGTTATGTTCAGACCATCCTGTCTTTAGAGATTTTCTGGTCGTCAGCATGAAGTGCCTGCAGTGATGACCAAGAGAGATAGAGTGTCTATTATACCTGCTGCTATTATCATGCTTAATAACACTTTGTTGATGCTACTGATGAAACTTAGGCTGTTTTTTTCTCTGTGTGGACATACTGCAAATCAGCTTCTCATTGGGGACAACAGAGTCACTATTGACCATTGAACATACATATATATATATATATATCAAGTTAAAGTGGGGGATACTGTCTACTTTACAGGGAATATAAAAACTTCAGAAAGGATTTGTGCTCTCAGTTGACAAAGTATCAAAACAAAATCAACCAGTTTAGACTTGAGAGAAAGAATTGCTGATGCTCAAAGTTATGACAATGTTTTCGAGTGTCCAGAAATGAAATGAGAAGTATCACAACACTGATACTTCACATGCATCTGATTCTCCAAAAGTCATTGCAAAACCTTTACTTGTCTAGATATACAAGATATCCAAACACAAACACATTAAGGATCCTTTAGAGCATCGTTGACTAATGCCTGGAACACCAGTGGTGCACTGGTCAACCAAAACAGCATCACTAGATAATCAAAGTGCCTGCATCTGCCGGGGAAGAGGATGGTTGAATGATTCCCGTAGTGAGTCTCTAATGCAGGTCTCCACTGGTTCTGTCTGGGTAGGAGAGGTGACCCTACCTGAGGCTAAGCAAGACGTTAATAAACACACAGAAAAACTGTTGTACAGGACTACAAGCCACGCCACAGCAATATAAATGCATTTGAAATGAATTGAATTGAACTGAATGAATTACATTATGTCTGAACACTGATAGGGCACAGGTTATCAGCATGCCAGAGGGATAATACATGAGTGCTGTCAGAGGGTAACACTGATGGTGGCTAATGATTGAATAATTATGACCATGTGACAAATTTGGACTTTACATGGATCACCTGGTTTCTGAGCAAAATCAACGCTGCGTTTGCTGTTTTGGGAATTTCGTCTTTTTTGTTTTTTCAATTTAGCATTTTTTGTGACTCATGGTTATTGAATATATTACCTCTCAGCTGTGTTAATATTGTATGCAGTACTGTGGAATAGACCTGACGGAGTGTAAAACAACCTGAAACATGCAGTATATAAGGTTTAACTCGTGGCGTATGCACTGCCAAAACTATTAAATATGAAACATATGTGCTTTCTGTGTAATGCACAGTTGCTGCAATGAGATCTGAAGTACTATAAGCTACGTCTGCTGTTCTGTTGTAATGCTTTTGGGCATGATGAATATACTTTTGTAATTGAGTGAGAGGAAAATAGAGGGGAGGGGAAAAAATAAACAGATCCCTGGATGAACCTGTTTGATATGCTGTCATTGTTGCTGGGTTTGTTTGTTTTTTTCATATAAATTTTTGACCACATAAGAATAATACAGTGTATATATACCAAGTGTACCACTTTTAAAGTGCTGAAAAGATAAGTAGTCTTTGGGGATGAAAAGTAATTTTCCTGTCAGTGTGTATTAAGAATGGTAGCTCAGAAGCCTACATTGTAAAACGGTTAATTGCTAAATTAACTTATCCTGATTAACCTGTCAAAATCTTAAACATATTGTGCGTGCATTTATTAAATGGGTTTATTTATTATATAGTTGGGGGAAATTGGGATAAAAAGGCAAAAAATGACAACTTCTAGAACTGATGAGTCATTTTGATCCCTTTAGATACATAGATATACACAGTGATGGGAACAGCAGCGTTAAAAGTAACGGCATTACTAACACTGTTACTTTTTTCAGTAACCAGTAATCTAACTAATTACTGTTGCTATCATTACAACGCCGTTACTGTTGCTAACAAGAAAAAGTGGTGCGGACGTGCTGAGGCTGTCTTCAGCTTACCGGGAGGTAGGGGGGGCGAAACAATCGCACAAGTGCTGCTGATTGAGGAACAATAAAGTAGTCATGGTAAACCAATCACATGATCAATTTAAGATTCCATGGAACCAAGACGCTATGTCAACCCAAGACAAGGGTGAAGTTTTAGGAGTGATGATGCCAAGAGAGAGTGAAAGAAAGAGTGAGAGAGAGAGTTTTGAGTGAGTGTGTAGTGTATTGTGAAGTGAGTGTGTAGTGTAGTGGATAGTGTTGTTGTGTGTGTCAGAACAATGAGGCGACTGCTGAAGGTCACAGCTGCTGCCAAAAAGCCACCAAACAGTGTAAACGCTGTCTGCAGGTGGAAACAGGAGCAGCGACACACCTGCTGCTGTCAGGCCTGCAGGTATCAGCCTGTGATCTGCTTTTTTATCTTACAGTGGACAGAAATTATTTTTGGGAGGGGCACAAATAGATTGTGTGGCATCTTATTTGATGCAGAACAGCTGATTGTTCTGTAAATAGTTTCAATGGTTATAAAATAACAGCTTGGCTGCATTTTAGGTAAATAGCTGCATATAACTTTGTTGTTTGTAAAACCTGTGCATAGGTTTATATTTGCATTTCAAGTTAAGAGAATGATTTTTAAACATGTTTGTGGTTGTTACAGTAAAAACATAACTTTTTCTACTCGGATTTTATATTTTGTGTCTGGTTTCAGATCAGCTGTGCTGATACAGTATGTCAAATGAAAAAATAACTGTAAATTCAGACGTGTGAGGTTGTGCTGAAAAGAACGGCACCAAACAAAACAAGGCAGGATAAATCGTTTTTAAAGGTGAAATGACAAGTAGTCAAAAACACCCTCGACCACAGAGGGTTGAACATTTTTTAAAGTAACGCAGTAGTTACTTTTCCTAGAATTTAGTTACTTTTATAATAACTCTGTTACTAACTCAGAGATACTTTTTTGAAGAAGTAACTATTTACTATTACTAATTACTTTTTCAAAGTAACTTGCCCAACACTGGGTATACAGTATACATGTATAATCCAAATTCCAAAGAAGTTGGGGCGTTGTGTAAAACATAAATAAAAACCGAATACAATCTTTTTCAACGTATATTCAAATGAATACACCACAAACACAAGACATCTAATGTTCAAACTGATAAATTTTGTTGTTGTTTTGCAAATCGTCACTCATTTTGAATTTGATGTCTGCAACACGTTCCAAGAAAGCTGGGACAGAGACAGCAAAAGACTGGGAAAGTTGAGGAATGTTCAAAACACACCTGTTTTCAACATTCTGCAGGTGAACAGGTTAATTGTAAACAGGTGTTTGTCATGATTCGGTATAAAGGTACTATCCCTAAAAGGCTCAGGTGTTCACAAGCAAGGATGGGATGACCACTTTGTGAACAACTGCGTGGGCAAATAGTCCAGCAGTTTAAGAACAATGTTTCTCAACGTACAATTGCAAGGAATCCAGGCGTTTCATCATATACTGTCCATAATATCATCAAAAGACTCCGAGCATCTGCAGAAATCGCTGCATGAAAGCGGGAAGGCCGAATACCAACACTGGATGCCCATGACCTTCGATACCTCAGGCAGCACTGCATTTTAAAACATCATTCTGTAAAGGATATTACCGCATGGGCTCAGGAGTACTTCAGAAAACCATAAAAATTCTGTACATCAATAAATCATGTTCATTTTATTCTAATGATCTCTCCTTATTGAACTATAGTTGGCTGAAACAAAGGCAGAGGGAAGGGCGAAGGCATGTCAGGAAGCAGTGAAAGAGAAGAAAAGGTGTGGAGATGAATGTAGGGGCACTAAATGTCAGATTCTGATTGGTGAAGGAACTGTTGGCTGATATGCTGGAAAGAAGGAAGGCAAGTGTATTATGTGTAAACCCAAGTAGAAGGGAAGCAAGGCCAGGAGTATTGGAGGTGGATTCAGACCATTGTATCATGGCATAGATAGGAACATAAATTTTAGGAGTCATTTCTTGGAGGAATATTGATGCCTAGGGGATGTTTAATGCTGTCGGTGAGTATGTCCCACATGTTGGATGTCAGGAGATAAAGAGAAATTTTGAAGTAAGTTGGAGAGAATGTCCCCAAGGGAGAGAGTGTGATTGGCGCATACTTTGATGGACAGGAAGGAAACAGAGGTGAGGTTATGGATCAAGTGATAAGTATGGTGTTAAGAAGAGAAATGGACAGATGTTTGTAAAGTTTGCCGATAAGATGGAAATGGCTGTAGTGACCATGTCCTTAAAGAACACCTTCAACAGTTGTGCCTTGAACCAACTGTTGTTGTGATTTGGCGCTATATAGATCAAATTGAATTGAACACTTATATGAACTTGACTGACATCCCATTCTTAATCTGTAGGGGGTTAATACAATGTCAGCCCACCCTTTGCAGCCATACAACACGTTCTCATCCCAAAGTGTAACAAATTACGCCATGTGACACATTGTCGGTATGTTATGCTTTCAGCCTCCCAACACATCTCTATGTTACGCATTCAGAAATGTCAGGAAACATGAGAACTGTTTGGAATAAATCTACACATGTACATTTCGTTTTACTGTCATTAGGATTAATGTTAGGGTTAGGGCTGGAATACACAGTTGGAACGCGTGTTACCGCCGGGAGCGTCATTCTATTGGATTCCATCCACAATCCGGCGCGTATCATAGGGACACGGAAGGGTACCTTTTGCGTTCCTATTGGACGCCTCGGGATGTGACAAATCGTTGGTATGTTACGTGTCGGGAATGAGAATGGTCTGAGCCGTAAGATCTTCATCTCTTTTGGGAAGGCTTTCCATAAGGTTTAGGAATATATTCATGGGAATATTTGACCATTTCCAGTAATAATGGATTGGATTTATATAGCGCTTTTCAAGGCACCCAAAGCGCTTTACAATGCCACTATTCATTCACTCTCACATATACACACACTGGTGGAGGCAGCTGCCCTGGGGCAGACTGACAGAAGCGAGGCTGCCATATCGCACCATCGGCCCCTCTGGCCAACACCAGTAAAGTGTCTTGCCCAAGGACACAACGACGAGGACAGAGAGTCCGGGATCGAACCGGTGACCTTCCGGTTACAGATACGCTTCCCAACCCCCTGAGCCACGGTCGCCCCGACAGTAGCACATTTGTGAGGTCAGACACTGACTTTGGACGAGAAGGCTTGGCTCTCAGTCTCCGCTCTGAATCATCCCAAAGGTGTTCTGTTGGTTTAAATTGAGGACTCCGTGGAGGTCAGTCAAGTTCATACCAAACCCGCTCATCTATGTCTTTACGGACCTTACTGCCCTGCTGTGTAGTTATCTTGAAACATGGAAGAGGCCATCCCCAAACTGTTTCCACAAAGCTGGGGCTTGAACGCAGCTGCTTGGCCATGGAAACCTATTCCATGAAGCTCTGTATACATTGTTCTTGAACTCATTTGAAGGCCAGGTGAAGTTTGGAAGTCTGTAGCGATTGAGTCTGCAGAAAGTTGGTGACGCCTTCATCCAACATGGAGTCAGCTCACACTGAAAAAGATCAATTATGAGTGATTTTATGTGGCTTACCACTTGGGTTAGATGTTATTATTCCAAATTGCTTTCATTTTGGAATATTTAGTAGCAAGCAGATGGCCGCCCCTCCCTGAGCCTGGTTCTGCCGGAGGTTTCTTCCTTTTAAAAGGGAGTTTTTCCTTCCCACTGTCGCCAAAGTGCTTGCTCATAGGGGGTCATATGATTGTTGGGTTTTTCTCTGTATCTATGAAGCGCCTTGAGGCAACTTTTGTTGTGATTTGGCGCTATATAAATAAAATTGAATTGAATTGAATTGAATTGAAATTGAAGGAAATTTCACAACTGGACTTACTGGATTTACTGAACTCCTGAGAGCGACCCATTTGTTCACAAAGGTTTCTGGAAGCAATCAGCATGCCTATGGTGCTTGATGTTATACACCTGTGGCCATGGAAGTGATTGGAAGAATTCAGTGATTTGGAAGGTTGAATGGACACTTTTGGCCAAAAAGTGTATATATTCATATTGAATTTTCAGTCTGTTGATTTGCTTCATCTCTTACATTGTAATCTGAGAAGTTCATCTTGAAATTTCAATACTTGATGAATTGAATGAAATTGCGTCACGTGGCCATGGAACTGCTTGCGAGTCAGGTGTTTGATTCATTGTCTTCTGACCTACCAGCAGGTAAAGCAGGTCATCTACTAATTGGAAGGTTGGTGGCTTAAATCCTTTTAATCTTTTGTTCAGATTCTAAAGAATACAGTGAATTGGCAGCACAATTAGGAGAGATTCACTGGCTCAAATCCAGAAGTTTGGCCTGGAGCTGAGGTTACAGCATAATTACCTCCTGACTGAATTTCGGATCAGTTTCATTGTAGCTCATTCAGCCACATGTTTCTTCTGTACTTCATGGAAGCCACTCTTTGTCTCATTCTTCTCCCTCAGCTCAACTTCTCACTCTAAGGAAGAAATAAATAAATATGTAATGGCTGCAGATCTGATTGGTTGTCAGTTCACTTAAACAGCTGAATCGATAGACAGTTCCTATGGTAACAGGGAGGCTGGCGCCAAAAATATATGCAACATGCAGACTGGTGCATCTCCCACATACTTCACTGTTGCCTTAAAACAGTAGGCATGTCGCTAGTATAAAGATTGTAACTCTGAATTGAAAGCTAAGAACGAAAAAACAACAGTTTTTCTCCATAAATCATAAACTGTTCAACTTCCTTTTTTTGGTTTATGTTTATCATTTATAGACTTTCCCTTTGATGTAAGGAGTTCACCCAGGAAAGTTATCAAGTTCTCATACATCTGTTGAAAAACTCATGACTTCTACCATTATGACTTCTACCTGCTTATTTGTCTGGCAATCCGATGGACGAGGCTTGGGTTTGGTGGTTGCCAGTAGGGCTGGGCCATATTATACCGTTCACGGTAATACCGGTATAATGTTAGGCAACGATAGGAAAATGAAATATCGCGATAGAATGGGAGTAAAACGCGCATGCGCAGTGCCTTTGTTTTCATACGCACATGGCCGATTGTTGAGTGAAATAGATGAACCAGAATTGGTTTGTAAAAATGGTGCAACTTCCGTGATGTGGAACTGGTTTGGTGTTTGTCCGTCAGATACACAACAAAGCACATTTTTTTGCAGAACATGCAAGCGGCCGTTGTTATTGTCGTATTTGTCGGACTAAGATGCTCTTAAATCTGGGAGTAATCTGGGTCCTAAACTCCATATGCTTCAGGTCAAACAACACTGCAGCATCACTTAGAGTTAAAAACTGTCTAAATTCTTTCATCTTTAATAAAACGATCAGCATTGCTGCTTTACCAGGTGTAACTATAAAGTTTAACTTCCAGGCATCCATGAAAACAAAAGTTATTACATTTAACGGAGTTAGAAGTTAGCAGGAAGCTAGCGGAAGTTAGCTCGCTAGTTTCGCTAGTTACCTAAGCATGATATAGCATGTTCTGACTGAGAGATTTCTGAAAAAAATCAAACGTACAGCTCTGCTATCACTTCCAACATAAATGAAGACAGGAAACTAAACAGCAGTGACGTTTGTAGGGTTACTGAAGTTGGGCTAGCTGGTATATAATGATGTGCTACGTGATCGCTAGCGACACAGCTATGTTAGCATAACATAAACAGTGAAGCTGGAGGACGAACACTAACACTTTTCCACTTATAAAAGTTAACGTGAAGGTTCTTCATGGTTAGAGACAAATGCAATCGCATGGCAGGATGCTGTAAACGGACCAAACTTCAGTCAGGAGAACAACTGAGATAATCCATCCACAATACGAGGTTAGTCATTAATATACTGCAACAACATGGGAATAGAGCAGCTGCCAGAGAATTCAACATTAATGAATCAATGGTACAGAAGTGGAGGAAGCAAGAAGAATGAGTTTAATAAAGTTTGATTTATCTGACTGCTTTGTTTCGCTTAATGTGCCTTATAATCCTGTGCACCTTATGGTCCGAAAAATGCGTACTGCACACTGCAGTTTAATGTTGCAAAGCACCTCTTTTTAACTTCAGTGGATATTATACATGGTTATGCTCAGGATATGTCAGCCCATTTCTACTGGAAATGCCTTTTGGTTAAACTTTCAGCAAGGAATTTGAATTTGCACTGTTACATTTTTATAAAGCTTTAATATACATAAAAACCAGCTTCTTGTTTAAGTGAAAATAAATGGAAGGTTGTCTTTTTGCACTAGTAATGTTGTGGAGTTGTATTTTGTCTCGCATCAATTATATCGTCGGTTATGTCGTTATCGCAAATTTTCAAATATATATCGTGATAAATATTTTTGGCCATATCGCCCTGCTCTAGTTGCCAGTACAACTCTACTTGTCTGACTGTACTGAAGTATAAAGATTGGTGAAGGGGGGATCATGATGTGGGATTTATTTTCAAGATTTTGGCTCAGCCGCTTCGTTCCAGTGAAAGGAACTCCTGATGCTTCAGCATAACCAAGCCATTTGGGACAATTTCATTATTTGGGCATGGCACCTTCCAAAACGTTCCACCATGTCCACGCACCAGTTCACAAACCAAGGCCCTTAAAGATATGGATGCGCGAGTTTGGTGTGGAAGAAATTGACTGGCCTGCACAAAGTACTGACCTCACACCTGTAGAACACCTTTAGGATAAAAAAGAGTGGAGACTGCAGCACGATCTCACCCAATGTCAGTGCTTGAACTCACAAATGCACTTCTGGAACAAAGGCCAAAAATTCCCACAAACACATTCCTAAATGTTGTGGAAAGACTTTAAAATGTCATAAGTTCATATGCACATGAAGGCTGACAAGCAAATACGTTTAGCAAAATAGTTTATTTTAACTTATTTACTGCAGTTTAATAACTTAATCTGCAGTTTTTCTTTTTTTTATTGTCCGAGAAAGAGAAATCGAGTCTCTTTGGGCTTGAACATTACAGTTCACTGTGCGACCAAACGCAACAGTTGCATCTCAAAGCTTTTTAACGTCTTTCCCTTTTTTCCTCACAGAACTCTGGATGTCTGCTGTCAGACAGTTTTGTACTCTTACAACAGTTCAATTCAATTCAATTCAATTTTATTTATATAGCGCCAAATCACAACAAAAGTCGCCTCAAGGCGCTTCATAGATACAGAGAAAAACCCAACAATCATATGACCCCCTATGAGCAAGCACTTTGGCGACAGTGGGAAGGAAAAACTCCCTTTTAACAGGAAGAAACCTCCGGCAGAACCAGGCTCAGGGAGGGGCGGGGCCATCTGCTGCGACCGGTTGGGGTGAGAGAAGGAAGACAGGATAAAGACATGCTGTGGAAGAGAGACAGAGGTTAATAACAGATATGATTCAGTGCAGAGAGGTCTGTTAATACATAGTGAGTGAGAAAGGTGACTGGAAAGGAAAAACTCAATGCATCATGGGAATCCCCCGGCAGCCTACATCTATTGCAGCATAACTAAGGGAGGATTCAGGGTCACCTGGTCCAGCCCTAACTATATGCTTTAGCAAAAAGGAAAGTTTGAAGCCTAATCTTGAAAGTAGAGATAGTGTCTGTCTCCCGAATCCAAACTGGAAGCTGGTTCCACAGAAGAGGGGCCTGAAAACTGAAGGCTCTCCCTCCCATTCTACTTTTAAATACTCTAGGAACAACAAGTAGGCCTGCAGAGCGAGAGCGAAGCGCTCTAATAGGGTGATATGGTACTACAAGGTCATTAAGATAAGATGGGGCCTGATTATTTAAGACCTTGTATGTGAGCAGCAGGATTTTGAATTCAATTCTGGATTTAACAGGAAGCCAAAACAGGAGAAATATGCTCTCTCTTTCTAGTCCCTGTCAGGACTCTTGCTGCAGCATTTTGGATTAACTGAAGGCTTTTCAGCGAGTTTTTAGGACATCCTGATAATAATGAATTACAGTCGTCCAGCCTGGAAGTAATAAATGCATGAACTAGTTTTTCAGCGTCACTCTGAGACAGGATATTTCTAATTTTAGAGATGTTGCGCAAATGGAAGAAAGCAGTCTTACATATTTGTTTAATATGTGCGTTGAAGGACATGTCCTGGTCAAAAATGACTCCAAGGTTCCTCACCGCATTACTGGAGGCCAAGGTAATGCCATCCAGAGTAAGCATCTGGTTAGATACCATATTTCTAAGCTTTTCAGGGCCGAGTACAATAACCTCAGTTTGATCTGAATTAAGAAGCAGAAAGTTAGCGGCCATCCAGGTCTTTATGTCTTTAAGACATTCCTGCAGTTTAACTAATTGGTGTGTGTCATCTGGCTTCATGGACAGATAGAGCTGGGTGTCATCAGCGTAGCAGTGTAAATGTATGCTATGTCTTCTAATGATGCTGCCTAAGCATGTATAATGTAAACAGAATTGGTCCTAGCACTGAACCCTGTGGAACTCCATAATTAACCTCAGTGTGTAAAGAGGACTCTCCATTTACATGCACAAACTGGAGTCTATTAGATAGATATGATACAAACCACTGCAGTGCAGTACCTGTAATACCTACAGCATGTTCTAATCGCTCTAATAGGATATTATGGTCGACAGTATCGAATGCTGCACTAAGGTCTAGCAGGACAAGCACAGAGATGAGTCCACTGTCAGATGCCATAAGAAGATCATTTGTAACCTTCACTAAAGCTGTTTCTGTGCTGTGATGAGCTCTGAAACCTGACTGAAACTCTTCAAATAAACCTCTGCAGATGATCTGTTAGCTGTTTGACAACTACTCTTTCAAGGATGTTTGATATGAAAGGAAGGTTGGAGATTGGCCTATAATTAGCTAAGACTGCTGGGTCTAGAGATGGCTTTTTGAGTAAAGGTTTAACTACAGCCAGCTTGAAGGCCTGTGGTACATAGCCGATCATTAGAGATAGGTTGATCATATATAAGATCGAAGAATTAATTAATGGCAGGACTTCTTTGAGCAGTTTTGTAGGAATGGGGTCTAAAAGACACGTTGATGGTTTGGAGGAAGTAATTATTGAAGTTAACTCAGAAAGATCAATTGGAGAAAAAGAGTCTAACTTAACATCAATGGTACTAAGAGTAGCTGTAGATAATATTACATCTGTGGGATGATTACTGGTAATTTTTTCTCTAATGATAAAAATTTTATTTGTGAAGAAGTTCATGAAGTCATTACTAGTTAACGTTAAAGGGATTGTTGGCTCAACAGAGCTCTGACTGTTTGTCAGCCTGGCTACAGTGCTGAAGAGAAACCTGGGGTTGTTCTTATTTACTTCAATCAGTGATGAATAGTACGATGTTCTGGCTTTGCGGAGGGCTTTCTTATAAAGCAGCAAACTATTTCTCCAGGCTAAATGATGATCCTCTAGATTTGTGACACGCCATTTCCTCTCCAGATTACGAGTCATCTGCTTTAGGGTACGTGTTTGAGAATTATACCACGGAGTCAGGTACTTCTGATTTGAGGCCTTAGTTTTCACAGGAGCTACAGTATCCAGAGTCGTACGTAGTGAGGAGGTGAAATTATTAACAAGATAATCGACCTCTGTTGGGGTAGCGTTCAGATAGCTGCTCTGCTCTGTGTTGGTACAGGGCATTGGAGATGATAACAGTGGGTGGATTATATTCTTAAACTTAGTTACAGCACTTTCAGAAAGACATCTACTTTGATAAAGTCTACTCTCCACCGCTGTGTAATCAATTATTGTAAAAGTAAATGTTATCAGGAAATGATCAGACAGCCGAGGGTTTTCAGGAAACACTGTTAAATGTTCAGTTTCTATGCCATATGTTAAAACAAGATCTAGAGTGTGATTAAAGTGGTGGGTGGGTTCTTTTACATTTTGAGAGAAGCCAATTGAGTCTAATAACAGATTAAATGCCATGTTGAGGCTGTCATTTTTAGCATCTACATGGATGTTAAAATCACCCACAATAATTATTTTATCTGAGCTGAGAACTCAATCAGATGAAAAGTCTGAGAAATCAGACAGAAACTCTGTGTAAGGCCCAGGTGGACGATAGATGATAACAAGTAAGACTGATTTCTGAGTTTCGCAGCTGGGGTGGACAATGTTAAGCATCAGGCTTTCAAATGAATTAAAAGTCTGTCTGGGTCTTTCATTAATTAATAGGCTGGTGTGAAAAATTGCTGCCACACCTCCCCCTCGGCCTGTGCTTCGAGATTTCTGGTAGTTAGAATGACTCGGGGGTGTTGATTCATTTAAACTAACATAATCATCCTGCTGCAACCAGGTTTCTGTAAGGCAGAGTAAATCAATTTGTTGATCAATTATTAAGTCATGTACTAACAGAGACTTGGAGGAGAGAGACCTAATATTTAATAATCCACATTTCACTGTTTTACTCTTTGGTTCAGATGTGGATACTGTATTGTTCTTTCTTTGTAATTGTTTATGTTTAAGTTGTTTGTTGCTGGTTTTTAGTTCGTTTTTTGTCTTTTTGGAAGCTGACACAGTCTCTATGGAGATGGGTTTTTGGGGGGGTAGCAGGAGGAGAGAAGCTGCAGAGAGGCGTGTAAGACTGCAACTCTGCTTCCTGGTCCCAACTCTGGATAGTCATATTTTGGGGGGTTTAATAAATTTGTCCATATTTCTAGAAATGAGAGCTGCTCCATCCAACGTGGGATGGATGCCGTCTCTCCTAACAAGACCAGGTTTCCTCCAGAAGGTTTGCCAATTATCTATGAAGCCCACATCGTTTCTGGGACACCACTCAGACAGCCAGCAATTTAAGGAGAACATGCAGCTAAACATGTCGCTCCTGGTCTGATTGGGGAGGGGACCAGAGAAAACTACAGAGTCCGACATTGTTTTGGCAAAGTTGCACACCGATTCAATATTGATTTTAGTGACCTCCGATTGGCGTAACCGGGTGTCATTACTGCCGACGTGAATTATGATTTTACTGAATTTACGTTTACCCTTAGCCAGCAGTTTTAAATTTCCTTCAATGTCGCCTGCTCTGGCCCCTGGAAGACAATTGACTATGGTTGCCGGTGTCTCTAGCTTCACATGTCTGAGAACAGAATCACCAATTACCAGAGTTTGACCCCCGGCGGGTGTGTCGCCGAGTGGGGAAAAACGGTTAGACACATGAACGGGTTGGTGGTGTACCTGGGGCTTCTGTTTAGGACTATGCATCCTCCTCACCGTGACCCAGCCGCCCTCTTTCCCCAGCTGCTTGGGATCTGCCGGGGAACAGCTAGCGGGGCCTACGCTATCTTCGGCTGCACCAGCTACAGGGGCCTGGCTAGCTACGGGTGAATGAAGGGTGCGAAGCAGAGCCTCCAATTCAGTAATCCTGGCCTCCAGAGCTGCAAATATGCTACATTTGTTACAGATATAATTACTGCTAAAGGAGGCCGAGGAGTAACTCAACATCTGACACAATGAGCAAGAAAGTGCAGGAGGGAGAGGTGAAGTAGCCATGGTGCTAATGAGTCGGCTACGAGCTAAGCTAAGCTAAGCTAGCGAGACAGTACAGAGACAGTGAGTGAATACTTTGGCTATAAATTAGGTAGTGAGTACACAGAAAGTGTGCTTCGGATGAAGCACGTGAAGATTATACTATGAAAGAAGAATGTATTTAAAAGTTGTTAATTAAATTGCTAAGCAAATAAGCTACTCAGAAACACCACTGTGTTTGAGCAGGAACAGGAAGTGATACTCTACCGCAGAGCGAGCGAGCACCAAGTGACAGCGCCACCAGTTATGTCCCAATTTCTTACTTGTAATATTCTGAATTGTTATTGAACGGACATATGCTGCCTTGGTAATTTAATTATAGAAAAAACACATTACATGAGCTGACCTGTACTACTTCTGTAATTGAATTATGTGTCTGTGTTGCATGTAACCTGTTCCTCAACACTGGCAGGTAGCACAGGTGGCAGCTGTGACCTGTCATTGCTTTTTCAGCTTGTTAAAACTCTACATTTTCTTCTTACTTACATATACACATACTAACGTTTGCAACACTTATTCAATCTTTGCTGTGTGATTTCTGCTTACGTTGGGGAGAATCTGTTCAATTCATTCGTGGCCAGTTTTTTCCAGTCTAAAAGTTACAACTCGAGTAAAGTAACACAGACGTTACTTACATTATTGCGTTATACAGCATGTCAAAGATTCTTCGTATCACATTCCCACATCCTTCTGTACCCACAGTATTAGTCCCATCCTGTGTCTCTTTAGTTTTCCATTAAGTGTGCAAATCACTCAGCCAGCAGACCTTCTGTTTGCATTTTCACTCACCAATTCTTCCCCTTCAGTCCCGCCTGCTTGCTCACGAGCTTCCATGGAGCTTCACATCAAGTGAAAGCTGTTCTACTTTTTCTTTTGTATTTTAAATTTACCAAAACAAAATGAGACAATCAGATTTGTTTCTTCAAATCAGTGATGCTGCTACTTATGTTCCATCTGACATTGTTATTTTAAAGATAACACTCAGCTTCCTTTATGTTTCTACAGCACTCCCATGGTTTTTGCATGCTACTGTGGTCTGAGATCATGACTAAGCGTGTGTGTGTGTGTGTGTGTGTGTGTGTGTGTGTGTGTGTGTGTGTGTGTGTGTTTGATAGAGGTAGTGATGTAGGGATGACGCCCACTTTGAGGGAGGCTAACTGGTGTTTCAGTTACACAGGTCTTGTTATATACGTCTTGTGTGACGGGTGCATGTTAGTGTCCAGTAACCTAATAATGTAGTAGTACAAATTTAAGGTGACCTTGAGGGTTTTTAAAGGTGGCTTTGGTTAAAAATAATAATAATTATTATTATTTGCAAGTCACGTTTTCTTTTTAACACTGTTCATGTGCTGATGCTCCATGACTGTTTTACTTTGGTGGCCACAGTCATGCCTAACAGCACAAATCTCTCTTGTAATCACTACCACCTTCAGCCTTGGCTAACGCAACCTGCTAACCAGGCTTAGTGTAAGCTTTGATCACTCACTCAGTGCTGCAAGACCTCAGTGAAATTAGAAGACTAGCAGCAAAATATGAAAAATGCTTTTAAAAATCTGTAGTTTTACAACAGATGTATCCTGATTTTACTCTCATTTTAATCATAAACAATGGCATTTATCCAAAACCTTCACCTTGCAACAGTTAACAGCAGTTTTCACAACACAGCTTGTTTTTAGGGAAAATGTCATTGAGGAGAAAATCATTAACTATGAGTACACACATTTGAAAGACAAGTATCAAACATGACTGGCTATTGTAAGCCATCAACGTCTGCCACGTATTTTCAATGTAAGAAAGAACATTAGCATGAAACTTTGCAGATTTTATATTAAAAAGGTGACATAGAAGCCATTTTGATAGTGAGCTTGTTGCGCAATATAAGCTTAATATATTGTTTAATACATTACGTTATACCACCAACTACCATAGAAGGTCTTCAAACCCATCAGGATGAGCACTGTCACAACCCTACACAATGATCACTGGTGTGAATGTCTCTGACCAAACAATCAGAAACAGAATTCATGAGAGTGGCCTGCAGGGCCACTAGTGGGCTCTAGTGGGCTCTAGTGGGCTCTGTACTCACTATTTGGCACAGTTCAGTCGAACTAGGATTTGCCATAGAATACCAGAATTGGCAGGTCCACCACTGACAGTCAATGTGTTTCTGTCTGACGCTACGAACACTGTTCTACGTATGTGGCAAGAGAGCGCAGGTTGGTCTCTCTATATCAGTCACTCACTGATTGTTTTTATATTAGTGTGTGCTCAAACAAGGGACTTTTTTCATATTTATATGAATATGAAAAGTCTTCATATTTTAACTAGCCCATACTCAAACATTTTTGTGATGTACACAATATTGCTAACAATATTTGCTCATCTGCCTTCACACGCATATGAACTTCAGTGACATCCCTTAATCATACTTAATCCATAGAGTTGAATATGATCTTAGTCCACACTTTGCTGCTACTACAGCTTCAACTGTGCTGGGAAGGCTTTCCACAAACTTTAGTTTTGTTCACTTTTAAAATTCTAAATAATTTAGCGCCCAGCTATCTTTCCCAACTCCTCCACTTGTACAATCCCAATAGAGCACTTAATTCGTCCAATCAGATGCTCCTAGCACAACCTAGGAGGTGACCGGGCCTTCGCAAGCGTAGCACCCAGACTCTGGAATAACCTCGCCGGTTCATATTCGTGCCGCCGAGTCTATCCAGTCTTTTAAATCACGTCTTAAAATCTATCTTTTTACTTTGGCTTTTGATTCTTACGAGTTGGCTTGTTGTGTTGTCACCTATTGATTCCTGTCCTGTCTTTATTGTTTTGTTTTAATTGTCTCATGCGTTTACTGACTGTGAAGCACTATGGCCAACTTTGTTGTTTTTAATATGTGCTATATAAATAAATTTTGATTTGATTTGAAAGTGTGTTTATAGGAATTTTTGACCATTTGTTTAAAAGTTCATTTGTGAGGCACTGAACGGAAAGGCCAGGCTCACAGTCTCCACTCGAATTCATCCCAAAGGTGTAATACCAGGATGAGGTGAGGACTCGTGTGCAGTAATGTTGGAACAACAAGGTGCTCAAATCCTCAGATTTTCCCCACAATTGTCCAAATGTCTTGTCTACACGGCCGAAGAGCTCTAGTTTTGTCTCATCGGACCAAAGGACGTGCTTCCAGTATGCATAATCCTTTTCTAGGTTGCTGTTAGCAAACTTCAGTCTGGCTTGAAGGTGTCTCTTCTGCAGAAGTGGTGCTTATTTTGCTCTCCAGCCTTGCAGTCCATTCCTGTGCAGGGTTGCTGGCGGGTGTTCTGTGGTCCTTAGACATATTGCATACTAGTTTTCTTTCCATAGTCTTTGAAATCTTTCAAAGCTCTTTCTCTGCACTGTTGTTTTGTACTATGTGTCTCTCTTTTCATGATGATAATTTTCACTCCAGTTCTTGACTATAGGAAACACCACAGTATCTTTGCATAGCCATTTCCTGCTTTTTGAGCATCAGCAAATGTTTTTCTCAAGTCTAAACTAATTTCATTTGCTATTGGCAGAGGTGGGACCAAGTCATTGTTTTGCAAGTCTCAAGTAAGTCTCAAGTCTTTATCCTCAAGTCTCAAGTAATGTCAGGCAAGTCAGAGTCGAGTCTCAAGTCACTGGTGTAAAAGTCCGAGTCAAGTCACAAGTCTGAAACTTTGAATTTCAAGTCCTTTCGAGTCTTTAAAAAAAACAAACGAAAAAATAATGTTGCAGTTATGCTAAATGTAAATATTAGACCATGTAATTTTTAAATCTGTGTTTTTCTCAACACATGACAAAATAGTGAACTTAGAAAATATACACAAATTGTGAAATTGCACCTCTTTAAAATGCAGCTCAATTAAACCTAGCTCCAAGAATAATTTTCACCGACAGTTCTGAGATAAGCTGCATGTTATTCTTGGATGCGGTTGTAGGACCGGCTTTAAAATCGCATGACAAAAATATCATACACATTAAAAAAAACTGCATCACCAACGTAGCCTGGACAACATTTGCTAGTTAGATGAAGTCAGCTATCTCATCGTAGCATATTTATATGCATATTTATAATCATACGGTTCTTGGAGTGAGCGCATACACTCATGAAGTTTAGTAACTTCAGGTCACTGCAACAAGCCCAGGTACAGTTTACCGACGGATGGGTACAGGACCTTGAACTGCACCGTGTAGAACGAAAGACCATCGTACGTATCATAAGTTTACCAGTCTCACAAATTGTCGTCATAAATACACATTCCTTAACCGTTTATTAATAGGACCTTTGAGCTCAACGGTAATTAATTAGTAGTGGAAATAATTTCTGGTAGCATCACAGAAATGTAGCAGTGACAATAATATTGTATGCTGTAATCGTACTGGACAATTAGTGATACAAAAAACCTGTTTTATCCTGTGAATAAAAGTATATGTTTTTGTCAATGTACCATAATAACAGAAGCGAAACGCAATATTGTGTCAGGACAATTCACTATTTATGCACAATAAATAAAGGAGCATAGCGCGACAATTTCTGTTCAGCGCCAGACTTGCTTGTAACCTATATCACCAATTATGTTATGAAAGTGACGTATTAACTACTAAAAAACACTGACCTTCGTGTAAATGCTTGGAGCAGACTAACCTGTGAGCTGGAGGGTTCTGGGACGTTATATTTGGTCTTTGAATGGCTGCAATCCAGGCCATCCGTCGCGTCTTTGTTACTTCGGAAACATGGCTCGAACAATTTCTCTTCAACGTAATCCGATAACAACCGATCTCTTTACCCGTCGGCTTCCCGTGGCTGTCATGCGACCGGCTATTGCAGTTAATAATACAACAGCTTCTTGACATTTTTGTGTTTCTTTTTATCGCTGTGTGACTGATTTCAATTGAAAGCCTGCGTGCGCTAGTACCGCTTGCCACGAGTTCCCAGAATCCTTTGCGGTTCTACCCGTGAATGACGTCACATTTTCAATCTCTATATAATATGCATGTTAAATTTTATATTTGGGGTAAAATATCAAGTCTTTTCAAGTAAACCGGTTCAAGTCCAATTCAAGTCCCAAGTCATTGGTGTAAAAGTCCAAGTCAAGTCACAAGTCTTAGAACATTTTTTCAAGTCAAGTCTAAAGTCATAAAATTAATGACTCGAGTCTGACTCGAGTCCAAGTCATGTGACTCGAGTCCACACCTCTGGCTATTGGTATAATGCTTTCAAGTGACAGTTGAAACCCTTGCTTAAGTTTTTAAACTTTGTGTAAACTAGAATATAACCCTTAGTTTTACTTTGAGCATTACAAAGTTAAAGCACGTCATTGCAAAGCAGTGATTTATGTTATGGCTCAATAGAGAGACCAGCTAATAATACTGAATCAGGTCATTAAAAAATAGTAATCTGTTATTGTGTTCAGATACATGTAAAGTTTCTTTCTGAAGAAAACAAGTGAATGCAGAAATTCTGTGTTGAAAATCTATTGCTCCAGTCAGTAACCTTAAACTAATAATTTGTCCCTGTGTGTCTGCAAACATCTTCAAAGGCAGTGATGGCATTTAAATGGTGTTTTGTGAATTAAATGAATCAGCATCATCTAGCTTAGTTCTGTGATATGGTTTCAACTACGATCAGCGAGACCTAGATCATGTTTGTAGAGGGAAAGGCCCAAACACAGACTCACAGGCAGGTGAATATTAATAACCAACAATGCATTTATTAAGGCTGATGTCCGTGGTACAGAACTAAGATGAAAACAGAATGTGAAAGGCAACAAGGAAACCTTTATAACCAAAACCTAGACTGGGAACGAACACTAGGCACTGGGGACACCGGCCTCAGATGTCATCAGGCCATTCAGTGGGCGTTATAAGCAGAAATCAGCACCATAGATATGGGCCAGCAGGGGCCATCTCCACCTGCTAGATTGTTCAGAAGGTTGTTATCATCCATCCAGATGGAGGATCACTAACAGGAGCGTGGAAGACTCCAGAATCCACTCTGGCTGGAATCCTGTGATACAGCAGTGTTTACAGGTAAGACGTTTAAACGGACAGCATTTATAGAATGACTATTAAAAGTCAGCGAGTGTCAATAATGTTAATGTGGTTATGTTAGTAATACACATATAACAGCTTTGAGATGCATTTGTAAATATTATTACGTTTGACCGTCTTTATGGCGCTAGCTTAAAGTTATGGTGTAAAGGTTAGCTTATAGTGTAATAAAGCGGTTACTGTTTAAACAGTGATTAGACAGAAATGTTACTGGTTAATAAAGTTACCAGAAAACAGATTCACAGCAAATATCTCGATTAGCTTCAATGCATCTGTAATAAATATGTGCAAGTTTCAGTGCTTCGTTTAAACTGTATGATACTGACCCAGGGTCAGTGTAAAACACAATCCCAGCTGTGTGAACAAAGCCTGGCTCCTTTAATCCTGCACGACAAACCTCAGGATGCAGGTTATTATTACTCTTTCCTGCTGGCACACCTGTCACACCTGAGAGGCAGCTGGAAACTTACAGTAACGTTTACATCAGGGGTGCTCAATCCCAGTCCTCGAGAGCTACTGTCCTGCAGCTTTTAGATGCATCCTTGTTCCGACACAGCTGAATCAAATGAATGGCTTGTTATCAGGCCTTTTCCAAACTTGATGGCATGCTGAAGAGGTAATCAAACATTTGATTCAGCTGTGTTGGAGTAGGGATGCATCTAAAAGCTGCAGGACAGTAGCTCTTGAGGACTGGGATTGAGCACCCCTGGTTTACATCAAGCAAAGACTGCCAGACTCTGTAATACTGTAGATCACAGGTGTCGAACTCCAGGCCTCGAGGGCCGGTGTCCTGCAGGTTTTAGATGCGTCCTTGATCCATCACAGCTGATTTAAATGTCTAAATTACCTCCTCAACCTGTCTTGAAGTTCTCCAGACGCCTGGTAATGAGCTAATCATTTGTTTCAGGTGTGCTAATCCAGGGTGAGATCTAAAACTTGCAGGACACGGGCCCTCGAGGCCTGGAGTTCGACACCCCTGCTGTAGATGATCAGTGACTCAGGTTACCAGTAAACATTAAAAGGTACCTCTCTGTCTGTGTGTCTGTGTTGAACCTTTTATAATCAAATTTTAAGTTTTGGACTTTTCCCTTTGAAGACACGTTGAAGAGCTCACAGAGATTTGAAGTTGCAGATTTAGGAGCATTAGGCCCGATGATGGTGTGTAATGCCTGTACTTACCTTCTGCACTGTGTTTTTGTTACTAATTTATGTTTCTTGTTGTTTAACACAGATTTCAGAGGAGCACTTTTAAAGTATCCTTAATACTTTCAAGCAGAACTGGATTGGAAACCAAAAAAAGCTTTTTCTGAGCCATGAGAGCTGACGGGATACAACTTTTTAAAATCAGAAACAAAGGTGAGCAACAACTGTTAATGTGATTTTAACATGATCGTCATTTATATAGCGATCTTGTATTTCTTAAACATTTCCAGGACGGTGTCTGGCAGTTTCTTCATCCACAGAAGTTTCAGTTATCAGAGTGGGATTGGCTGAGTCTCCTGAAGAAGTCCACACCATTTACAGAAATGTTTCACAGAAACTGATTTCTCTACCAAAGTGTGGAGTAGTGCGTTTCCATAGATCACCTCTGTATGAATGTACTTCTTAAAGTGAGTGTTTGTCCTCTGTTGTTCCTCAGGTACAGTGAATGATATTAACGGCAGGGAAACAACACTGGGGGAAGACAAGAAGGAGAAGTGTTTCCAGGAGGAAGCTGCAGTGAGGACACACTGAGGTCAGAGGTCAGAAGCTGAAACAGCTCAGCTTTATATGCTAGGTTACAGAAACAAATCTAAATATATTTATAAATAAACTTTATAGTGATATTTTAAATAATAATCATCATTATGATTAAAATATCAAACACTTCAGTGGATTTTGTGTCACATGTATTGTGTTGGCCCTGTGATAACCTGGCAGCCTGTATACAAACAGGAAAGCAGACGTGTGTGATATAAATGTAAATGTGCTACATATGAAGTGTGTCATCAGGTTTGTCTCATGCTGATGGACCTGCATTCTTACATTGAAGAGACTGTTAAAGTCTTGCATTCAGTTAACAATAACGGGTCCAGTCTGTTTGGTTAAATGCAGTTTGTTGTCTATTTATTCACACGTTTTCTTAAGTGCGTATCCAGCTCAGCATCACAGTGGAGCTGGATTTGTTCAATAAATAAACCTCCAAAAGTTAACAATAAACCTGCATCCGTGTACGTCGTTGTCCACAGGATGAGACAATCAAAGTGATCAAACTGGAAGACTGTGGAACATGTTAATGTTTGTGTGTTTGTGTCTTTCTAACAGTTCCTGGTGAATCACAGCAGAACCATAAAGGCTGCTGGACTGCAGGACGGCTTAGCCCTGAGAAGCCATCCAGTTACAGGAGGAGCAGGTAGAAGCTGTTTTCAAAGTAGCTGGGCAGGTTTCATCTCAAGTAAGCGATTACCTGTTCGTTCATCTGTTCTGTCACTTACAGGACATTTAAGGACGTCTTTTGAGCGTCTAGTTGGATGTTATTCTGGTCACGCCCACGGTCATTTGCAACAATGGACGTACTTTTCATGTTCATCCAGTAACTTAGTAAATCATAAAACATTATTATCATAAGACCTTTGGAGTGACGGCTTCTACAAGGAAGAGTCACAGTGTTGGACGCTCCACGCAAAGAGAAAAGCTCTTTACAGTTTTTAATCATTCTGACCATAAACAGCTTTTCCAGGTTTGATATTCTTTGACATACAAGTCGGGTTATGGAAATTAATTAAAAGGTTCCTATGTCACATTGAGCCATTTACACTAACCAGTGACAGTATGACTATGTGCACAGATGTGCTTCCAAGCTAGAAGCTCTACTCATGTTCAGCTAAACACCTAACAGGGAACAGGTACTCCAGCCCAAGCCGACATGATATAACCGCACATGCAGCCCAGCCACAAAGTGAACCAACTCATTGAGTTACAGACAACAGGGCACCAAATGCACCCAGAGTCTAAACTAACCAGCCTGCACCAAACTGACATTTCTTCCTCCTAAGTTAAATGGATGGAAGTTAAATACGTACATAAAAACATAAAAACCACTCGTTTCCACACAGGAGTTCCCTGACACCGAGTGTTAGTTGTACTGAGCAGATACCAACAATCGTAAGACTACCGGAGACAATGCACTGAATTATTGTTATCCTAATTATTTCACCCGACTGGTTTCAGCTCCGATGTTCTGCTTTTTCCTTTTGGTAGATCAAAGAGAATCGTGATGTTTCTGCTTCCATTTTGATTCCAAGAAGAAGAACGCTTCAAAGAAGTGGCGTTCATGGTCCACAGTGTGACGATCGTGGCCACACACTGCATGTGCTTTTTAAAGCAACATGTTTCTTCACTTCAAAAACTTTGACATATGCCTTGTTGTTTGGATATGTGTAATATTAGTGAATGTTAGGGTTTGTTACTGAAAATTGTTCACGTCTGTTTTGTATTTTGATGATCGCAGCAAAGATACTGTTTTAAAAAGTTTTGTTTTCAGAGCCTTTCTTTAAAATCCTGAGCCTGTAGTTTTACATGAATGTTACGTTTTCATTTCTGATCTTGTAATGCTTGCACTACACTGTGCACGTCTGCATTAGAGACATCTTAGTTACCTATTTGTGAGACTGAGCTGCTTGACTATTATTTGGAAGTGTATGTAAAAAGCATGATATCGTTTCTTTTTTAATGTGATGGACTGAACTCAGGAGGTATCTGCTTTTGACCAAAGATTAATCTGATCTCATTTCTACCTGTATCTACTGTTTCAAGATTTAGCTGAAGTTTGCTCAACTTTAATTGTTTATTCCAGCTCTCATAGTGCAGCCATGAGACAGACCTATTAAACTCAATGCACGATGTAAAGTTCATAATTCTCTGACAAATAAAACTGTAATAGCAAACATGAACAGCTGTGCTTATTTCTGAGATATGAATGTTTGTAAACATAACTTTATTTTTCAAATGTGTTCATATTTAGAGAGTTAGAGACGGTGATGGTGAATCTGAGCTGATGGTCAGCAGAAAGTAAATATCTCTTTGTCCCTTCAGGCTTAGAGGGAACATGTTCTGCCCGGTGTTGTAGGGTCCTGATTACTTCAAGTTGGTGTTCCAGAGGGTGATGGAGTCAGGGCTGGACTGGGACAAAAAAGCTTTGCTAGACCCGCCCCTGCACAGTTACCAGCTGTCAGCTACTTAGAAAAGGATCCTGGTGTTATTTGTCTCTCAGAAACAGTTCATAACTTCAACTCATCCATGTCACCTAAAAGGTAAACCTGTTTCTCCATCACAGCTCTGATGATTCAGTAAGGACATCTCCTGGTTTCATCTGCATGTTTCCCTCTCACCACATATCCAAACCATATCATGACCAGCAGCTTTACAGCTGTGGCTCCAGCAAACATCAGCTGATACTAGAAAGTAATATTAAATAAATTCTAACAACAGCTGATCAAACGTGCTGCTGTTGTTTAGCGCAACATCCGCTGGTTTCCTCTTTCTGGCGCAAAGTGACTTGTGTCAGAAAAGCCGATCAGCTGATCATTGATCAGTTTCATGATTGAAGTAGAAACAGGAGAGGGAGGGGACAGAATGAGAGGAGAAGAGGCAGCTGTGCAGCGTAACGACAGAATAAATCCAGCTTTGTGTCTTTTTCATTGTAGCTGAAGTCCGGGGCAAACTGTTCCTTTACATCTCAACACGAAACGCGTAATATTTTTTCTGGATACGAGACGATTCCGTGTTTTTACAGGACGGTTGGAAACTCTACAGACTAACCTTATAAATAAAGTTCACCATCAGTAACATCATAGAACCACCCAGCTGTATAGAAACGCCGTCATGCTAGCTAGCACGCAGTATTGTACTAGCTAGCATGTTATTGTAACTGACTGTAAAAAGTCAGCATAACGAAAATAAACTCCACCTAAACTTGGTTTATATCTGACCCAGAGAGACTGCAGGTCATAACTTCTTACCTGAAGTTCAGTTCACCTGACACTCGGACTGGTGGCTGCCTCGGGGCTCTCCTCCTGCCTCCCGTTTCCCTCATCCACCTGCTGCCTCTGTGGAAGCTCCACCATAGCCACCACCAAACAACTGAGTTATTTTTACACATCTGCCAGCATCTGGCCAATCCACCACCTCTCATTGTTCATGCCGTTACAAAAAACAAAACCAAAGAAAACCCCATTGGCCCATGAAAATGAAAAATCACCATCGGCCAGTCCAGCTGTGGTGGGAGTCACAGAGGAGGTACTGGTCTGTGTGTGTGTGCTTCAGCTAAACTTCACTGTTGAGGTTTCCATTCTCCCCATTGTGCACAGCAGAGTCCAGGAATAGCAAACTGTTATCTTTGTGTCTTCCCTGGTGAACTTTATGTTCAACTTTATGTTACATCCACAGAGTTGATGTGAGCAGTGACGGATTCCACGTCTTAGGTTTTGATTTTGACCCAGGTGTCCTCAACATCTCTGTACCAGTGGCTAGGTGCTGTCCCGTTAAAAGAGCCGGAGAAGATGGTTTGAAAGAGGCATGAAAGAAGCCATCAGGGGAAAAGAGGGAACACACATATATAAAGGAAGCTTTTAAAACATGTGGTTATCCTAATTATTCTTTCATCAAATCAGCAAAGATGCACAGAAAAGAAGGTCAGACACCAACTAGGGAGGATCGGAAAGACAAACGCAACAACATTGTCATCCCCTATGTAGCAGGTTTATCAGAGGAGTTTTCTCCAAGCACGACATCCCAGTGTACTTCAGACCCAGCAACACGCTCAGACACAAACTGGTTCATCCCAAACACAAACTCAACAATGTAGTGCATGCGGTACAGTGCAGCGAGGAATGTCCAGAGCTCTACATTGGAGAGACCAAACAGCCACTTCATAAACGCATGGCAGTGGTTGCAAACAGAAAGACAAGCAGCCCATCAAACTTACTGAGAGTGTCTCAGTAAATTTGTCTCACACTTCATGTTCTTGGTAATGCAGAAGCTGGCTCTACCTGAACCCATTAAATATTTGATAAAATCACTGAGTCAATGATTTCTAAAGTTTGTTTTCTTAATTGCAGTTAGAGTGTGGCTGGTAAAGAAGAAAAAGCAAAATGAATGTAACCTGTGAGTTTGGTGAACTTTGTGTTTTTTGTCATCATTTCTTACTAACAATCATCCTCCTGATATTCATTAATAATCAGGAGACAGCAAACCAGTCATGGTCGTGGACTTTTACAGTCTTAGTTGTGCTCATTGTCATCATGATAATCATCATGATCAATACTTGACAAGGGGAGGTCCTGAGGTAGGCGGGGCTAAGCCATGAATGGCAGGAACAGTGCCTGGCACGTGTTGGTGAAACAGTACACTGGTGTAGTTTCCTGTCCAGCTGTTTGAACAAGAAGAAGCAGTGTTGGGTCTAAAATAACTGGCAGGAAGTAATCAGTAGTTAGAAAGTGGATGGCATGTATAGTGACTGTGTTACAGTTACTGTAGTTCGGTAAGGATACTTACCAAAGCAGAGCAGACAGGCCAACAAGGATCAGATGCTGAATGTCTCAGGGACACGCTCACCTGTGGTGCTCACTGAATGCTGCTTTCACCGACTGTCTCAGTCTTTTATTGAAGTCGGCTGGTTGGACAGTGATAGCCTGCCCATCTGAGGAAGAGTTTGAAAACACTCACGGCGATCATTATTTTGTGTTACGGTCAGAGTTGGATGGTAAATGTTGTCCTTTAAAATGTTTTTGTATTTAAAAGTACGATAATTTAAGGCTAAAATAGTGATCCACGTCCCTTTACCTGGATGTTTTCTTTGACGCTGGATGATGACTCCTCTCTCTCCAGTTCCAGCCTCGGAGATCACAGCCAACATCTGCAGCAGGAGAGAAAGTTAAATTAGTTTCTTATGCCTTTTTTCTCCATGTTTAGAAAAACACTAAAATAACCAAGCAAAAATAATATTAAAGATTTACACCCTTCATTAGCCAAACAATAAAAACATCTTCCTTTTATTCATGTTCTCCATTCCTGCTCACATCAGGTGTCACATATCACAGCAAATCGCAGTGAATGTAAAGCACATGCTTTATACAACATGCGCCTCTATAAAGAACATTAAAGAGTTTCTACAACTCACAACTATTTCTACTTTACTGTGGATAGTTGATCTGCCGCCTCGGATCAGAATCAGCAGCGAGTCGAGGTGGTGACATGGACTCGTGCCCTTTGTGACTCTGGTAGTTCTTCTGAGGAAACACCACCATTTCTCCAAACTGCACCACCTGTGAGCACCAGAGATGGGCAGTAATGCATTACTTACTTTTTTCAAGTTACGACTAAAGCAAGGGATTACTATTGCAAAGGTTATTAGATTACTGTTACTTTCCCGTAAGCACGCTGCGTTACTAAACCGTGAGAGTGTCTCATGAAACACCCGGATCCCCCCACTGACATGACTGCTGTGGGATAACCTCCACCCACCCCAGATTTTAGAGTGACAGGACTCAGTGACGCTGAATCTTTGATTCTATTTATTTTCTGCTGTATTTTACTTTCATCTATTTGAAAGAGTGTAAACACAAAACATGATTTTATTTTATATGCTGGAATATGCAGGAAATAGGTTTAAATGTTAAAGAGTTTCTTCATGTCAGACACTGCTGTACATAATTACATTTTTGCTTAATGCAATGTGCTTAATCTTAAAAGATTAAAACTAATAAAACAAGTTTTAAAAGAGACTTTTTATTTGATTCAATTTTATATGATGATTATGCAGAAAAATAGAATTGGCTGAAAGCTCTGTTGCTTTATTACATAGGCTGTGTATCATGTTTTTAAAAGTAACTGAATAATAAAGTAACTAATTACTTTTGAAAATAAGTAATCTGTAAAGTAACAGGATTACTTTTTGGAGAAGTAATTAGTAACTAATTACTTTTTTAATTGACCAACACTGTTCACTAACAGTTGAAGTAGTGAGCTACATTCATGTGCATCACACAGCAAGACTTCAGGAAGAATTTAAGCCATTTATTTGCAGCCGTGTGTTATCATTACGGTTACTGAGTCACGGGTGAAATGTTGAGACTGACAGAGTGGATTACAGACAGGTGAAGAACCAGGTGGGCTGCTGGCTGTACAGAATGACCAGAAAACCATAGTGGACCTGAGCACAGAGACCAGAGTGTGGGGAACGAATGAAGAGCAGATAAAGACTGAAATCCCCAGCAGAGCTCGAATCAGACTGTTTCAGGCCTGAAGAGCAGAGCTGAGGATTGAAAGAGATGCAGACTGAGGTGGAGCAATGAGAACGGTGGATGAGAGGGAGGCTACAGATAAACTTCAACTTTTGTACTTTTATAATAATCTTTTCTATTTTGTTGTAGCCACCTGTCGTTAGTTTGAAAATGCAGACAATAACTGGGTCAATCTTTCACAGTGAGCGAAATTTTAGAAAATGTTTTGTTCATTTTGAACTTTTCCACAATGCTATTCTTTTACAATAACCCCATTCTGTAGATGTGCTAGGTATTCTATCATAATCTGTAGTGAAAATATCCAAATTAATTTGTAAAAGTGAAAAAAAAACTTTATTTATTTATTTATTTTACTTAAAAAAAAAAATTCAAGTGAGATCCTGTTGGCTCCCGAAATTTCCCCCAGGGGAGATTTCCCACTGGAGCAGTGATGACACTCTGCGCTCAGCCTTCAACCGCGATTGAAGTTGATGGTCATGTGGTGCGCCGAGGCTCCCCAGCCTCAGTCAGGTGGTGGGGGTGTGGCGGCGGTGTGGTCCCTGGCTCAGCTGCAGGGGAGGGTTAAATTTAAATTCATGTTACGCATTTCCACTTTACTTCAGTCCATTTTAAATGAGCATTGGCCCAAAAAAGGCGGAGCATCACTGGGTAATGGATCGTGTTCACATAAGTCTTCTTCTTTGCATGATAAAACTTTTGCCGTGCAGTGATTTAGTGAGAACTATGCCTGTTTTTAATGAGTGTGGTCTGAGGGTCTGACTGTCACAGTCAAATCTGATATTCAGCCTTTTTGCATCTGAAGATTTCTCCAGATTCTCTCAATCTTTTGGTGACATTATGTATTCTACATGTTGAGATATTCAAAATCTTTGCAGTTTTTCACAGAGGAACATAGTTTTTGATTTTTTTTTCACAATCTGCAAATGCAGTTTTTTGTAGGTTGGTGAGTCTCTGTTTTCTTCTCTGTAAGAGGCTCTTTTATACCCAGTCACACTGCTGACCTGTTCCCATATGAAACTTTTCCCAAACTGTTCCTTTTTGTTTTTCCAGCCTTTTGTTATCCCTGTCACAACTTTTTTGAGGCTGTCACTAAATGAGCTAATATATTTCATGGAGTAGTAAAATATCTGAATTTAAACATTTGATATGTTTTCTATCTTCTATTGTGAATAAAATATGGATTAATGGTGTTCAAGTCAAATGCAAGTCATCACATTGACTTGGGATTGTAAGCTCCGGGCATATGCATCAGCTTTTTGCTGCTTTGCATACAAGACAGAAGGAAGAATTTTAATTTTTATCAGATTAAATTGAATTCATTTCATGGAATTGTTAATAAGTCTCACCTATACTGTCTGCTCATAGTGGTCACATATGGTCCTCCTTCTCTCTCCAGAACAGGCCGGCAGCAGTACATGAGCCAACCCACAATGGCCAGCCCCAGCCCTGCATGAACCCTGCCCTGATGAACACTCCCTGGGTGAGAAACTTTTTTGTTTTGTTTTTTCACCCCATCCAAATTGCGTACACTGTGCTGGCAGTGATAATGCAATCACTTCATTCTCTGCACTTCTTTTGACAGTATTTACAGTGATGATGCTGTATGTGGTCATTTGTTTCAAACTATTATAAATGGACGGGTTCTTTAAAGCAATTTTCTACTCTGAGAACTCAAAACACTTTTCAAATTCAAATTCAAATTTTATTTGTCACGTACACAGTCATACACAGTACGATATGTAGTGAAATGCTTGGACAACTGCTCGTGACCTAAAGAAAACAAAAAAAGGAAAGGCTATGAATAAGATAGGAAATAAATATGAAAAATTAAAAAGGGTAAATTTAACTAGGAAGGAATAAAATATAAATTAAGGTTAAAAATGAAATAACTGTACAACACAAATTAGAATGAAGGGTAAATTTAACTGGGAAGAATAAGATAAAATATATAAATTAAAGTTGAAAATAAAATAACTGTACAACAAAATACACAATATAGAACTATACTTTATGTGACTTGCCTTATTCACATGCTTTCTAACAGTCACACACATTCATACAGTGAAAGCATCGGAGAGTATCAGTATTTGAATATTTTAGCGTGCAGACTGGAGACCAGAGCAGCCATTAGTGATGGGTCAATGGAGTGTGTAGCATATTGTGCTTATTGTGTCAACACAACGTTAACACTGTGTTGCTTAGTAGTGACATCTGCTGGATTTACAAAAATATTGCAGGCAGCCTGGATGAAGAGAGTGGAGAGAGAGTGAAGAAGGTTCATTCATTCTGACATCTGGACACCAAATGAGTGAGGAAAGGTCTCGCTGGCATAACCAGCTGATGATAAAACGTTAACTAAATGAAAGAGTCAAGTCAAATGGCTTTAATGTCATTCCAACCATGTGCAGTGATACAGTGCTCAGTGAAGCCAGCCAGTGTTTCTCCAAGACCACAGTGCTGCATATGACAATCAACACAGGACTACACAAAGTGCACGTGTGCAAAAATTGCAAATAAAAAAGAACAGAACGATACAGACACAACAGTGCAATAAGTAACTCGATGTATGAAGGCGCGCCTGCGTGTGTGACGTGCAGATAAGTGCTTGAAAGTGTGTACATATCAACCAAACTCTGCGATTGATTAATACAGTATGTAAAATGCAGAATTTACAAACATATTTCTGAAAGGAAGTATAAGTGAAAAACATCAAGTCAAAGTCTTATTTAGGAAATATAAGTGAGTGTGACAATTGTTGTGCTTCTGTACGTGAGGGCAGAAAAAAGGGTGAAAGGACCACAGACTGGAGAAAACTTTTCTCTTTGGTTCTCTTGTGGTGATGATGTTTCCTCGCAGCATGAATGCAAACTCAACAACTGCACTTCCCAATAAGCACAACTTAACACTGTACAACAGAGCAGTTGTATTGATCACGCGGTTTTTCCTACAGCAATACACACACCAAAGTGTTGTTTCACTTGTTGTACCTAATAACCCCATTGGTGCTTCAGCATTGTTGGCTCATAGCAGCTGGGGATTGAACCATCAACCTTCCAATCAGTGAATGACCTGCTTAAGCTCCTGAGCTACATGTCTGTGAAGGCTCTCAGTCATCCAGGTCATCGTAGTCAAAGGAGCTTGGAGAGAAAAGCGTCTGGACTTCTTTAAGTTGCTTGAAGACGTTTCACCTCTCATCCGAGAAGCTTCTTCAGTTCTAAGGTCAAATGGTGGAGAGTCCCAGATATAAACCTAGTGGGAGTTTCCCCCCACAGAGGGACAAAAGGACCCCCTGATGATCCTCTAATCGCCTGAGCCAAGGTGGGAAACTGGGCGTGGGTCCCAATCAGCCAGAGTTTCGGGTGAGCTCATTGTGAAACCTGGCCCCACCTTATCATGTGATTTCCTGAGGTCAGATGGCCCAGGATGTGAGTGGGCGTTAAGGCGTCTGGGGAGGGAACTCAAAACTGCCATCTATAATCCAGTTTTGAGTTCCCACCCCATATCATACCTTTTGTCCCTCTGTGGGGGGAAACTCCCACTAGGTTTATATCTGGGACTCTCCACCATTTGACCTTAGAACTGAAGAAGCTTCTCGGATGAGAGGTGAAACGTCTTCAAGCAACTTAAAGACGTCCAGACGCTTTTCTTTGCAAGCTCCTTTGCCTCCTGAGCTACAGCATTAGCTGTTCATGCAAAGATGACAGGAGATTTGTCATTTATTGTGTCTAGACTCCACTTAAGAGCTACTGCTGGTGCCCATAAACTCTTTGGTCTTACCACTATCACTGCATTTATATACAGGCTCATTGTTGGCTGTACCAATCCTGAACCCCTCTCCATCTTTACATCTTACGGATTTTTATTATACTACATCATAACCCACATTACTTAAATGATCCACCAGGTTGCCCCAGTCTTAACAGTTTGGAAATATGTTGCTGTATCAAATTAGAAATTACACTCTTTAGTTAAACTCAAAGCTTTTTACTCTTTGTTTGCATTGTTTTTCACTGTTTTAAAAGAGAAGGTTGGAGTTGCAGTAAGTCACAGCTTGAAATCCCCTCTTTTGTTGAAAACACTATTTTTTCCAGAAGAAAATCTGTGAAGAATCTTAAAAGAACTCTACTGTTAAAGCGGGTGTGTAGTTTCATTTTGATTAACTCTCTTTTAAATAATCGTCTTTCTTTTTAAGGTCATAATATTTAAGCATTTTTGCAATATTTATGCTTACAAAAACAAATATTCAAAATAATGAACTAGCTGGGCCCACGTCCTCATTTTAGGTTTGACAGTGTTTTAGTAGGTAAAGGTGATGCTTGGACATGAAGTGAGCTGCGGTTTGGGGAAGGCCCCGAAGGGGACTGGCGATGGCTCCCAGGCCTGGCAGATCCCCGTGTTTAAATAGAAGTGAGGAAGTTAACGAAATGAGAACAAGGAGGGAGGGAGGATGGGGCACGTAAACGAAAACGACAGCTTGCAGAACTGGGGGAACCTCTGTAGATGGCAAGCAGAAGGAGCGTGTTTGGAGGTCCCGCTCCTGAAATTCAGATACATAATCTCCAAAATATGAATTTGCTAAAGTTGATCAAGACTAGTTGTTTTTGCGATATCTCCTGTCATTCCTGAAAACAACATCAGTCTGATGTTTCTCCTGTACCTGTGACCTGTTTTAAACTCTCAATCATTTGTCTTTCTCTTTGTTCCCTTTCCACTCTTTGCAGTATCACTACCAAGAAGATGACTCACCCCTGCTTGACCAGGGATTCCCACAGCTCACCAGTGGGCTTCGCGCTCCTGAGCTGGTCCATGTTTCACAGAAGAACCTGTCAGAGATTGAAAATGTGCACGGCTACGTGTCCCATTCTCACATCTCTCCTCTCAAGGTCAGCACCCAAACTGTAAATGTATGAACAGTCATGCTTGATGGTTTTTCTGTAAAACTCAAGTTTCTCACTTTTTCTCCTTATCTGTCTTCATTACAGGCCAACCCTGCTCCCGTGATCATCAATACAGACACTCTGGAGTCGCTTCCTTATGTGAGAGAATTTATCTTTTAAATGTTTATTCCTGATTGTCTTGTTAGGTTACTCAAGTAGAGACAGACTTACTCCCTGATAATTTATTATTAAGTTTTATTTTGCTTTACTTTTATTAAGTAAAGTACTAGATGAGACTGACCCCTCAGTAGTTGACCCTCCATATTAAAAAAATAGTTACATTGATAACCAATCATAAATTGTTGTCCATGAGACAGTCTCTACTTTACACGTTTCCCTGAGAAACACTCGTCACATTCAGTTTAAGCTCGGCCTCAACACTTAACATCATCCATGTAATTTAAGGCAATGTGGACTGAAACTATGAAGTGTGTGTCTTCATTCAGTTTTTTCATTCCTCAGGTCAACAGCACAGAAATTGAATATGAGTTTGAAGAAATCACCTTAGAGCGGGTGAGTATCTCAGATCCATCTAATCAGACTGTGAGGGTGAAGTAAACTAGTCTTTGAGAAGCAAAGGAATAATACAGGAAAGTCAAAACATTGTTCCTGTCCTGTAAAAAGATCTGTGCTAAGGCTGTAGATTTAATTTTGTATATATTATGAGCTATACAATTGATGTGGGATGACCTGACTATTGTCTCCATAAGACAAAATGGACATTGCCACAGTGACATCACCGCTGCTTGTGGATTATTTTTATAAGATTTCAGTTTTGCAGCTTTTTAGAATCTTATTTTGGGCCAAAGTCACTAAACTTTGTTTAAATAGTTTTAATCAGCTTTGATGGATGATTCTATACATGTAGATTTAATGCTCTACTAGGCACTGATGTTGCATTTAATAGAAGAATAAATAAGTGTAAATAAGTGCTCCACAATAGTGACTATTCACAAAGGAGTCACACCATAAAGGACATTTTGTCTATTTTACTTTACATGAGAATACATTCAATGAAACATGTTGTACTGATTCCTTGTGACTGGAAACAAGCGGTGGAGACTAGAGCAGGGTGATATGACCAAAAATATTTATCACGATATACATTTGAAAATTTGCGATAACGATATAACTGAAGATATAATTGACACGAGACAAAACGCTTTACAACTCTTCAACTTTATTAGTGCAAAAAAGAAAAACCCATCAATGTATTTCCACTTAAACAAGCAGCTGTTTTATGTGCATTAAAGTTATATAAAAATGTAACAGTGCAAATGCAAATTCCTCGCTGACAGTTTAACCAAAAGGCATTTCCAGTGGAAACTGGCCGACATATCCTCAGCATAACCATGTGTAATATCCACAAAACTTAAGAGGTTATACACACACAATACGGTAACATTATGTTGAAGCACAGTACGTATCACTCCGTCAGGCTCCGCCTACGATAGCCGTAACGCTCCCACAATCCATCAAGCGGTGCGGGTTCGTAGCTTAGCAAAGTCGTACTGAAACATTTGACAGATTTTCGAGCGCCGTGCACATAAAATCGTTTTGAGGTCAGTAAACACAACCAGAGTTCATACATAAGGCACACGGGATTATAAGGGGCTCTGTCGACTTTCAGAAAAATCAAAGGATTGATTTTAAGTGCGCCGTATTTTCCAAACAACACGGTAATAACGACGGCCCGCTAGCATGCTCTACCAAAAATAGTGCTTTGCTGTGTATCTGACGGACGAAAGCTAAGGCCATCTGCTGCTGTGTACATCACACCCAAACTAGCAGTAACTACTGTCTTCTCAACATTGGACACATCAAGTGCTTCCTGGGAGATACCTCCAGACCAGGGAATGTCAAAGTCATTATACACACAGCCCACTTTGTTGTTTTTCTGCATAGCCACTGCTGACTGCTATTACAAAGAAAGAAATCTGTCAGCACGACTCTTTGGACTTAAATTGTAAGATTTAAATGTGTAAAATTACAGAAAAAGTTCTGGTAGCTCATTCTCCAAAGTGTTTTTTTTTCTTTTGAGGGGGGGGTCACTGTAATAATTAAATAAATAAATAGACCCATACATTTCTATTTTGCTGCTGGTTCAGTGAATTCTGGTCAAAGACTTACGAAGCCTGCATATTCTGAATCCATCTGCTTCCAGCTCCTGACGACGTGCCCATGTACACGCTGTTGGGTGAGGTCAATTTCTAGAGGTCATCAGAGGTCAACCAGCCCCCCCACATTAATGGAATCAAACAAAATTGATGTCAAACATTTGTGCTACGTTTAACAGTTCTGGTTTACCAGAGGTGACCCACAAATGGGCCAACACAGGACCACCAGCCTGCAGCTGGCCTTGTGCTGGCCCATGTGTGGGCCACCTCTGGCAAACCAGATCTGGGCCACCAAAGGGCCGTCATTCTTTGCGGTATGTGGGCCATGTGTAAGCACATTGAGTTGCTCAAATGCCTCTTCAAAGACACATCCAACATATCCCGCAAAGATGACCTTTAGTCACCACTGAAATTAATACAGATTTACACTGGCACTCACATGCATGCACTTACTCACCCACAGCGCTAGTGTAAAGCGCTTTGGGGTCCTTAGGGACTAAGTAAAGTGCTATACAAATGCAGGCCATTTACACACACACCACCTAATACCTCAAAAATGATTTCGTACACATCCACACCAATCATTCTTTTGGCCGCCTGTACAATAATACAGTAATTTCATTATTCGACCTGCAATGGAAAAAATGTCAGATATCAGTACTTTTCTTCAAAATGAAATGCAGACATTATAGAATGCATGTTTTTATACTGCAGTGGCAGAGAGATAGTTTCAGTTAAAGTGAATGGGGCATTTTTGTCCACGAAGGTATCCAGAGTGCGTATCTGGCACTAATAATTAGAAAATAATAAGTGTTTTGTGTGTTTTTTGGAAAAAACAAAAAAAGTTCAAATGTTTAAATTGGAATTTAAAGGGTTAAAATCCTGAAAATTATTGAATCGTCTTTTTTATAAAGACTCAAGTTGATTAAAACCCTTATTAAACAAAATGCAGAAAGAAATATTGTTGTATCAGGATTTCTAGTCAGAATTTGTACAAGTACATTTTTTTCCATGAAGATGTCAAAGGGAGAAAAAGCTGAGGAGGGCACAGGGATAAAAACAGACAGAAGATTTGTATTCACATAGGCCTGCACTTAATTACCCCTCACCCTCACCAGGCTGATGGGGTATTGTTGTCACCCATGCATGGAAACCCAAGTTTGTGAATGGGACAACTTGAAAACAGACAACAATTTTTCAAATTATGGGAACTTCAGTGCTAGCACTTTTCACCAAAGCACAAAATTTGTTGCAATTTCTTCAGTTAATTTAGCAAAAACAGACATTAAACAACATTTTTAATGCCTGTATTTTTCACAAAGGTGTTGATTTACTCGAAAACGTGGCATATCTTGGGACGTTGTACACCTTGTCCTTAAAAAAAACAGAGGAAAAACAGATGTGAAAACAAAATTAATTATCTACAGCAGATGAACAATATATAAAAGTCACGTCCTGTGAAGGCCAACAACCTGATACATGACCCGAGAAATGCACCCGACCTTTCAGTTTATCTGTCTTCTGTTTACTGAAGCCCTGTCAGAAATGGTTTAAGCCTGTCTTCTCTGAGAGACATTGTTCACCTGCTTCCTTGTGAATACAGTATTGTCATTCAGAGATGATTAATTCATTACATTTGCAGTGGTAGATATACTCCGGGGGAAGCCTCCTCAGTTACTACATAAACAACTGAGAATTAGAAAAGTGAATGGATAAGAAACATTTTTTGACCACACTATACAAAATGGGTTCTGCTTTGGTATCAATGAGATTTTCATGACCGCAGGGTAACTCAGGGTTGGGCTTTAGCATCGCTGGAGGGACAGATAACCCCCATATTGGTGATGACCCCGGCATCTTCATTACCAAGATCATCCCTGGAGGAGCTGCAGCAGAGGATGGACGCTTGAGGTTAGTTACATATGTTTACTTTTGTGGTGAAAGAGAACAAAGAAAAAAAAGAAACAACTTATTACAATCGTGCATGTCACAAAACCATTACGGAAGAAATCTTCAGTACAAGGATGACAGAAATCTCTCCCATCACACTGAATATGAACTATATCTCTGATTACTGGATAACTGTATAAACGTTAATAGATTTCTAAAACTTCATTTTTCATCTTTTATTATCTTTCAGTTCTGAGGTAGTATTGTCATATTTCTGTTGGTTTCTAGTGGATTTTGAGAGTATAAGGTTTTTAAACTTAAGCAGGATGATGATGTGTTTGTTCTATAATAATTACTTCTTTCAACAATTTTTGCCCTCAATATAACAAAACTCTCATATAGAATGGAATAGATTAGAACAGCCTTTTATTGTCACTGTACATGTAGAACAAAACTGTGGGTGCTCCACACTGACTTTGATGGAATAAAATATAGAAATAAATAGGAAACAGGAGAAATATATACAATTAAGAGAAATATATACAAAAATAAGTGAGTGGTCTGAGTGATGGGGGTTACTCACACCATGGCTCAGATTGGTGAAGTGGGTGGGCAGGGTTGGGGTGTGAGAGGATAGTGTTTTTGATGGTCCTCAGGAAGAAGCTGTTGGTAAGTTTGGAGGTGTGGGACCTGACTGACCCGAGGTGCCAACCAGACTGCATTGGGTCCAATTGGTGGTTGGCGGGGTGCAAGGGCATCACCTTTGATGGCCATCGTTTTCCTGAGACAGGAGGATCTGGTGAGGGCTTCCAGGGGTGGCAGAGGGCAGACACTGATTTTTTGGGCAATGCTAACATTCTGCGCAGCCTTCTTGTTCTCAGTTGTGGCCCCTGCGTAGCAAAAACCCAGGCAGATGGATAGCACTTTCTCCACTGAGGAGCCAGCAGCAGCTTCTGATCCAGGTTATTCTTCCTCAGGACACAGAGGAATGGCAGCTGCAGCTGGGACTTCTTTCCCAGGGCATTGGTGTTGTTTGTTCAAGTGAGATCAGTGGAGATGTGGATGCCTAGAAACCTGAAACAGAGACACATCCCACCTGTTCTCCATTTATAATGAGAGGGGAGTGGAGCTGTCTGTGCCTCCTGAAGTTCATTATGAGTTCTTTTGTTTTGAGGATGTTCAGCCTGAGGTTATTGAGCGCGAGTGGGACAAGTTCTCTACCTCCATCAGAGGATGAGCCCATGAGTGGTGTCATCGGCATACTTGACAATGACATTGGTTGGGTGGGTTGCTGTACAGTCATATACGTAGGGCATACAGTAGGGGGCTGAGAACGACACCAGTGCTGAGTGACAGTGGGGACTTGCCCCCCACGTTTCCCCCCAGACATGGGGGGCAAGTCTGACTGATTGATGCTGGTGTCAGGAAATCTTTCTCCAGTTTGGTGGTGAGGATGTCTGGGATTATGGTGAGCTGTAGTCCGTGACAAGCTTTCTAACACAGCTCTTCCTGTTCTTCAGATGGGTCAGCACTCTGTGAAGGGTGTTGTTGAACTGGTGAATCACTCCGTGGACTGATTTTCTCTGTAAGCTGGGGGTGGAGGGAGGGGGTAGACACTATCTGCTCAAAAAACTTCATGACTACAGATTTGAGGGCTTATAGGTCTGTAGTCATTGAGGCTGTTTATTCTAGTCTTTTTGGAGATGGGAATAATGGTGGAGGCTGTCAGACAGGTGGGAATAGAGTCAGGAAGGGTCTGAACAGCCTGGTGAGGATCCCTGCCAGCTGATCCGTGCAGGCTTGAACCAGAGCCCCTGGGATGCAATTGGGGCCAGCAGCTCTCCTATTACTCCTACACCTACTCTCCTTTATTAGGGTTCACCACTCTCAGTCTTCTCCTGACCTCATGTTCCTGCGGGGGCGGCTGGGTCAAGGTGAGGTGGGGGACATGGTGAGTGGGCGAGCAGTGTTTTCAAATAGAGCAAAGAAGGTGTTGAGCTGCTACAGGTTCGAGGCTGCTGTTGGGGTTTTGGGCTCTGGCCTTTTGAAGCTGGCAAGGGCTTGGATACCTCGCCACACCTGGCAGGGATTGTTGTCTGTGAGGAAGTTATCCTCCTCATCCTCTATCTTTCTCCTGTAGGCCTCCTTAGCCTATTTGATACCCCTCCTCAGATCGGCTCTGGCAGTGCTGTATAGAGAACTGTCCCTCAGCCTGAACGCAAAGCTTTGAGTTCTGATCAGAGCTTGTACTTCACTTGTAATCCAAGGTTTTTGGATAGGAAAAACCTGGATGGTTCTGTTAAATGTCCCATTCTGTACACAGCACTTAGGACAGACTGAGAGGAGGTCTCCAGGTCCTGCTGTTCAAAGATGGACCAGTCTGTCAGATCAAAACAGTCCTGTAACTGGAGGAGAGCATCATCTGATTTAAATGACCCAAATGTTTGGAGGGGTTTGTTTCCTGAGGGGGGTGTATTATTTTATTAGATAAATTAAACTATTTTTTATTAGTTAGTGTGACTAACAACATTTATCTAAATGTGATATTATATATTATAACTATAGTTATGTACAATTAAATTATTATTATTATTATTTTAACTTACAACACCTTTTTTTTTTTTTTTTGGCCTGTCCCGTTTGGCTCTTTTGCCATCAGAATTGTTGTCTAAAGGCAAAGAAAGATGCCCAACGGATTTACTTTACCAAACTGACCATCCCAGCCTTGCCGTAATGGTCCATTTGATTCACCTTTTATTGTTTATTTTATTTTCACTTACTGAATACGGGACAGACTTGACTGGGGGAAAGAAGGGGAGAAAGAAAGAGGGAAAGAGAAACAGCTGAGAAGAGGGACGGGGGAGAAGGGCAAAAGACAAAAACCAACAGAACGGGCAGAGAAAAAAATGCATATATCAATCACCTGGATCACCTGCTGAGAAAGAAAAAAGAAAACAAGCAGAAGAGAACAAGAGTAATAGAATAAACAACATCACAATGATATATGGGAATATGACAGTAAATACTAAATATTAAACATTATTGTGCAGCACATAAGATCAACAGAACAGTGTGCTTTGAGGTAGGAGCCAAAAAGGGTGTAGTTTGTGGGTGTGATCACCCGTGTGTACACCTGTGAGCATGGACGCGCTTGTTTTTTGTTTTTTTAAAAGGTTCCTTCATGTAATGATCTGCTAGAGGGTGTGGGGGGGCCACAGCCCCGTCCTCCAGGGCATGAAGCAGGTATGGAGGAGATCAAAACTCCAGACATCCAGAGGCCCCCAGAACACAAGAGACCAAGGAAGACCAACAGAGGGGCAGCCGCACCACTGTCCCAGAAAGAGCTGAGGAGAGTCCCAGATGAGGGCTCACTCAGCAGCCGTGGAGCAGAAGCCAGGGGGAGTTGCAGTGACGCGCCCGTGAGCTCCGCCGGCAGCCAGCCGTGCCTGAGTGACCGAGCCCCAGGCCGAGAGGCCGGGGGCACCCCACCTCCGAAGTGGCCCGAGCGAGCCCCAGGCTCCAGGCCCCGATAAGCGGCCGCCAAGGAGTGAGCCGGTGTGTACCTGGACGCCCATCCCCAGACACAAAGAACCACCAACGCACCGATGTCTGAGGGAGTCCGCCACTGGCAGGGGAAGTGGTGGTAGGGGGAGATAGGCCTCCAAACCTTGGAGGGCCTGAGATGTCCCCAGAGAGGTGGCGCCTGACACCCAACCTGACATATAGACACAGACATACAGGCACACACAGACACAAACATCCATTCCCACCCTCATGCTCTCATATGCACTCACTCCACACTCAACCAACGTGGAGACAGACATAAAGAGACGCTGTACACACGATCACACTCCCCAAGCGTACTTTACAAACCGGGTCTAGGTACCCTTGCCCCTGGAGGGGGGAACTGCACCCAGACCCAGGTGGTGTTACCCTTTTCCCTGCGGTGGGGGGAGGCAGACCGCCCCGACTCCGCAGCAGCAGGAAGGCCCCACACTCCAGACCGCAGTCGGACGGCCAACTCTTCCTCCTAGCCCCCCCGCTCCAGCAGGTCGCAGAGAATGGGGGTGAGAGAAGACTCCGAACCTCCCTCCACCCGCTCATTGTAGTGTTGATGCATGTGTGTTCTAAGGTGCATTTAAAACCCAGGAGGGCATGGAGCTACCTGCCAGAGAGCAGCAGGTAAGCGCATGGTCTCTCCTGATAGCCCTCAATGTCTACGTGTATTTAAAATTGAGAGGTGGGCAACGACGCCAGGGGTGAGGTGTACACCCTGATGGTACTTTGGATTCCGTGTATCGTGCCCACCCCCAAGATCCTATATGTATGCGTAATGAGAGTGTGAGTAATGTGAATGTCTAAGTTGTGGGATAAATTTGAGGGATATGGGGGCCCAGCTCTGGAGCAGGGTGCCGCCGGTGCATCGAGCCACCTGGGGGGCTCTTCAACTGGTGGGGGAGATTGTCACATCTTGCAGGAGCTTTCCTCTCCTCAGGAGCTCCCTCTGCAGGAGGGGGAGATACAGGAGAGGTGGAGGAAGATCTCAGCCTGGGTGTTTATTGTCTTATGTAGTCTGGAAGATGAGTGGATGGTGGGGTGGGTGCAGTTTTCTCTGTGGTGGGGTTGGGTGGGCTGTCCCGGGCTCTGTGGGGCCGGGAGGCGCTGCTGCACTGGGCCCCGGTCTGGATGGGCCTGGGCCCCCTTTCCCTGGCGGGTCGCGGAGTATGGGGGTGCCTACTGGGGTCAGCGGGAGAGCTGGCCCCAGGGAGGGGTCACTTGCCCCTCCCTTCCTTCCCTCCCCATCTCCAGCTGCCTCCCTCTTCCCGCTCCACCACAACCACCCACACATGCAGGACCTTGGAGTGGGGGTATGTCACCAGGGTGCAGAGGAGGCTAACCCCCCCCCCCCCCCCCCCCCCCCCCCCCTCTGTCCCCTTCTGGCTGCCTCTGCCTCAATTTTATCCCACAACTAACTTACAACACCTAATCACAACAACAGCTGCCTCGAGGAACTTTATAACTCTGTACGGTAATACAGAGAAAAAAATGTATGACCCTTTTTGATCAAGTGCTTTGGTGACAGTGGGAAGAAAAAACTCCCTTTTAACAGGAAGAAACATCCAGCAGAACCAGTCTCAGGGAGGGGCGGCTTTCTGCCACAACCAGCTGGGGTGGGGGGAGGAAAACACGATGAAGACACACTGTGGAAGACAGCCAGAGATTAATATTAACTAATGAAATCGGCAAACGGGCTGATTAAGTCCACAAAGATGGGCACAAACCGGCGGTAGAAACCAGCCAGCCCCAAGACCTTCAACTCTTTTTTGGTCCGATGGCTGTTACAGAGTGGAAATGGCCATTTTCTCCTTGGACTCTGGAGAGAAGAAAATCTGCCAGTAGCCCTTTGTTAAATCCAGTGTAACGAAAAAACAAGCAGTCCCTAACCCAGGGGTGTCCAACTCCAGGCCTCAAGGGATGGAGATGGACAGCCCTGGCCTAACCAGTCCAGAAGCTTGTTAACCGAAGGCTGGCATAAGCATCAAACTGTGGCACTTCACCTTACAATAGTCGACACAGAATCGTATAGACCCATCTCTCTTCACCACAAGAATTATGGGGCTACACCACGCACTGTGTGACTCTTCTATTACTCCCAGGTTTAGCATTTCAGCCAATTCTGAACAATATGTCTGTTATGTTCAGGTAACCTGTAGAGCCATGAACGGACAGTCAAGCCAGGGAACGTTTCAAAATGGTGCTCTATGAGGCTGGACAGGGGGGAGAACACATCTGCAAACAGCTGCTGCAATCCAGCGGCATCTGGTCTCTGGCCTGTCTGAGATGGTCACCACAATGGTGGAATGGTGGAAGTTGACACCACCAGCCCCAAATGGTAAATGGACTGATTCTTATATAGTGCTTTTCTACTCTCCCGGAGTACTCAAAGCGCTCTATACAACATGCCTTATTCACCCATTCACACCCACTCACACAAGCACTTCTAAACACAAGTACAACTAATAAACATTCACACGCTCCGATGAACGCATCGGAGGGCAATTTGGGGTTAATATCTTGCCCAAGGATATTTGGCATGCAGACTGGGGAAGCCAGGAATCAAACCAACCTTCTAATCAGTAGCTGATCTGCTCTACCGCCACCCCCACAAATCATTTCGCTCCTTCACTAGGCTCACCAAATAAGCAGTTTCAGCCTCATGCTTTTAGGAGGTTAATGTGATAAATCTGTGTTGCTCCTCCCCTGTCTGACCATACCGCTTCATAGTCTACGTCACCCACTCGCTGTGTGACCATGAAGGGTCCCTGCCACTGGGTGAGTAACTTTGAGCTGAAAGAAGGGAGTAATCCAAGCACTTTATCTCCCGGTGAAAATTGCCATAAACCTAGTCCCTCTGTTGTACAGGCGCTCCTGAAGTTCCTGGGCTTGGAGCAAATTTCCTCATGATAACCTCCCTAATGTGTGCAGCTTTGCTCTCAGGTTCAGAAAATACTGGATCTCATTTTTTGCTGGATTTGGACCCTCAGGTCCAACACCCCCCGCGGCTTCCTGCCAAACAATAACTCAAAGGGAGAAAATCCAGTGGAGGCACCCCCGCACTGCAAACAACAAACAACTGGGACTGAGCGATCATCCTTGTGAATGAACTTATGAATCATGGACTTTAAAGTCTTATTAGGGGCGATCGTGGCTCAAGAGTTGGGTGTTCGTCTTGTAATCAGAAGGTTGCCGGCTCGAGCCCCGGCTCGGACAGTCTCGGTTGTTGTGTCCTTGGGCAAGACACTTCACCTACCGCCTACTGGTGATGGCCAGAGGGGCCGGTGGTGCAATATGGCAGCCTCACCTCTGTCAGTCTGCCCCAGGGCAGCTGTGGCTACAACTGTAGCTTTCCTTCACCAGCGTGTGAATGAATAGTGGTATTGTAAAGCCCTTTGAGGGGTCCCGAAAAGCGCTATATAAATGCAATCCATTACTATTGTTATTCAGCAACTCCACCAGCCCGTCAGTCTGAGGGTGGTAGATGCTGGTCCAAACAGATTTAATGCCCAATAAGTCATACAGTTCTTTAAGTGTGCGAGACATGGTCAGTCTCTGCCTCCCATTCTACTTTTTCAATACTCTAGGAACCACAAGTAAGCCTGCAGTGTGAGAGCAAAGTGCTCTAATGGGGTGATATGGTACTACAAGGTCATTAAGATAAGATGGGGCCTGATGCAGAACAAGCACAGAGATGTGTCCACTGTCAGCGACCGTGATCATTTGTAATGTTCACAACTGCTACGAGTACTGTGATGAGCTCTAAAACTGGACTGAAACACGTCAAATAAATTAAATTTAATTCAGTTCAAATTTATATATAGGCCAAATCACAACCACAGTTGCCCCAAAGGGCTTTGTTTTTTTTAATATATATCAGAAGAGGGTTTTTTTGTGTAAAAGGAAGATTGAGACAGGCCTATAATTAGTTGAGTTCTTTGAGCAGTCTTGTAGGAATGGGGTTTAAAAGACACGTTGATGGTTTGGAGGAAGTAATAACTGAAGATCAATTGGAAAAAGGGTGTAAATGTCAGTGGTACTGAAAGTAGCGATACATAATGTAATGTCTGTGAGACGGTTATATATTTTTTTCTCTAATGGTTAGCATTTTATTTCTGACATAAAATATAATATAATGAAATCGTTACTATAATCATAACAATCTTACTACGTGTGTGTGTGTGTGTAGCACTTGGTAAAGTGTAAAGCTAAAATAGGTCTAAAACATTGCATAAATCCGTTGGTATTTGGGCTATTCAGCTATGTTGGGTTTTTGGCTGTTACACGTTTCCACCAGTAGAGGGCAGGCACGGAAAAAAGAAAAAAAGAAATGTTCTGGAAAAGAAGAAGCGAAGAGCATGCTTGGGTTCTGTATGTAAAAGCCATGGTTCTGGGGTACCCAAATAAACTCGGTTTGCTGTTTACACCAAGTTGTCCTGGAGTGGTGTAACATGTGCAAGAGAGAGTGTGAGCGAGGGTTGGGCCCCACCTGGTCACTGTGAGCAACCTTCAGGAGGTTAGTGTCCTTGGCTGCCACCATATGGAAGTTTTGGTCGATGCCCAATAGGAATTCAAACTCAGTTGCTTGCTAGCTCTGTCCCTGTTTGTCAGACCTTAACATTTATACAGAATTGTTCTATGTGCGTGTGATTGTGCTGTAAATATGCTGGAATGTATTCACAGGTTTTCTGTTTTTTTCGGGAATAGCAGTCAATAAAAAAGTCATGTAATGAGATAAAAGTTTGAGCTTCAGTGTGTAACAAAGCCTTTGGGGTTAGCATTTTGTCCGTGATGTGCGCCTGCCTTGGAAACACTCTCCTCACCACTGAGTTTTATATCAGTTAATGAAATTCTGATTAGTATTGTAAGTTTGTCTTCATGTGAATTAGCTATTGATATGACTTTTCCTTTTCCAGAGTAAATGACTGCATCCTTCGGGTGAATGATGCTGATGTGTCTGAAGTTTCCCACAGTAAGGCAGTAGAGGCCCTAAAGGTTGCAGGTTCTGTTGTCCATTTGTATGTGCGGCGCCGCAGGCCTATGCTAGAGACAATCATTGAGCTCAAGCTAATCAAAGGACCAAAAGGTTGGTATAGACCTAAAAAACATGATTTTGTACATTATAAATTTGAGAGAATAGTTGATGATATTCCGTTCTCAGTGATACTGCTGCACATTTTGTGTATGGCGAGGGTCATTTTTTGACCCTGAATGATTAATCTGGATTTCCAGAGCTCAGCACAAGAATGGGTGTTACTTACTGTAGTTATGACAGCTGGGAGGTTTGTAAACACAGCAGAGCTTAAGACCTTGAAGTTACTGTGAAATGTATTCATTGTCAGAAAGCCTTTGAAAACCCATGACACTGCCACAAAAACGTGTCCCTTTCAATTAATAAATACAACAGTTATAGCATCCTCCTATATCATAATGTGTATGCCTATGTCATATCTTTAAACTAACTACTGTCATTCTCTCTCTCTCTCTCTCTCTCTCACACACACACACACACACACACACACACACACACACACACACACACACACACACACACACACACACAGGCCTTGGTTTCAGTATTGCAGGTGGAGTGGGAAACCAGCATATCCCTGGTGACAACAGCATATATGTAACTAAAATTATTCATGGTGGGGCGGCACAAAAGGATGGCCGGCTGCAAGTTGGAGACAGATTATTAATGGTGAGAAACAGCATGAACATCACGTGTAAGGCCCACATTGCACACACGTGTATGACAGTTCTGGATGTATACGAGCTTTAATGAAGCTCACTGAAAAGCCCGTATGAGAGGTGTGGCTTCTTAACCCCTGTTAATTCCCTGTGGATCTAAAAATGTCTTAGTGACAATATCAGCTGCAGAGCATTGTGTGGTGTTATTTGTAATCTATTTACCAGTGGTATGGCAACACTTGACAACCCAAACTGCTGTTTGTATGTGTTTGTGTTTTTCTGCCCCAAGACACTCGGACCCTATCAAACTGTAATTCTAGCCCACTTTTTATGGACTGTTTAACTCTGCTGATTATTCAACCTGTGTTTAAAATGTTCTTTATTTGGCACAGTTCTTCAGTATAGCATCTCCTCCACCAGATTTCCAATGTGATTTAACACTTTTAATACCATTTAATAAAGATCGTTTTTGCTCAAATAGTAATATGTTGTTTTTAGTTTGATGCTCTCTTTAAACACAGAAAGATGATATAGAAAATACTTAAGCATGACTGTACAGTAAAAATCACAGTGGTATAAACTTCATCAAGTAATAGAGGCTAGATGTCAGAGAATGTACAGTTACCTTATAACCTTCTCTGTGTGAGAGTATTGCTCCACTCCGTTACATAATCGATATATAAGGGGAATGACCCCCTTGGTCATGCCGTGTGAATACTTCTTTAAGACACTCTAGTTAGCCTGGCCACGTATAAAACAGCTGAGCAAACATGAAACCGTTGATGCGTCTCCGAGCGGCCTGAATCTGGAGAGAGCTGAAGTCTTTCACTCAGAGAACCACGGTTACAAAGTAACCACACAGTCTCAATCATATCGAGACTATCTTTACACACTGCTATACACTGCCAGTCGCCACCAAAAAAGGTCACACACTCTAATATTTCATTGGACTGCGTTTAGCTTTGATTATGGCACGCATTCGCTTTGGCATTGAATCAATAAGGTCTTGCAATGTCTCAAAATTTATTTCCATCCAGTGTTGCATTAATTTTTCACCAAGATCTAGCATTGATGATGGTAGAGTCTGACCATTGCGCAAAGCCTTCTCCAGCGCTTCCCAAAGATTCTCAAGGAGGTTGAGCTCTGGACTCTGTGGTGGCCAATCCGTGTGTGAAAATGATGTCTCATGTTCCCAGAACCACTCTTTCACAGGTTGAGCTGTTGAATCCTTGTTTTTCTTCTATTTGATTTCACCAAGCGCTCAATCATGATCGCCGATCACGATCATTCGGGATTTTTTTCCAGCCATCTTTCTGCCAGACGCAAGACTGCTGTCAGTGAGTCCTGCAAAACTAAGGGGCTGCAACAGAGCAAACTACTAAGGTCGGCCCGCAAGATGCTAGGCCGACCTACCACCCACCACTTTCATACTGCAGATCTTGTTCTGACGTATGGCATAGAAACTGAACATTTAGCAGTATTTTCTTGAAACCCATCTTTTGTCTAATCATCTCTTATTAACATTTGAATATATAATAATGGATTAAGCATGTAAGTTTAATACAAGGACATAATTAATCCACTGTTATCATGTGTCAACACAGTGCAGAGCAGCTACCTGAACTAAAAGTCAAGGGAATATTTGACTCCCTGGTATAATTCTCAAATGCACACCTTAAAGCACATAAATGTAGGCTGTAGAGGAAATGATGATCTTAATTTATAAGATCATCGTTTAGCTTGTAAAAATAGTTTGCTGCTCTGTAAAAAAGCCTGTAAAGCTAGACCATCTTACTATTCATTAATCAACAACCCCAGGTTTCTCTTCAGTACTGTAGCCAGGGTGACAAAACGTCAGAGTGGTGCGCTTACAGTCATACCACCCCGAGCACGCCCGCTCTCGTATGAACTCAGAAGCTGAGCAGGGTTGGGCTTGGTTAGTACTTGGATGGGAGACTGCCTAGGATTACCAGATGCTGTAAGTTTGTGGGGTGGCTGTAGAGCAGGTCATCTGCTGATTGGAAGGTTAGTGGTTGGAACTGGTTCCTCAGGTCTGCATACCAAGTATCCTGTATGCTTGTGTGAATGTGTCATGTTGTAAAAAGTGCTTTGAGTGCTCCGTAAGAGTAGAAAAGCGCTATATAAGAATCCGTCCATTTACCATAAATTTTTAACCATTAGAGAAAAAAATTGTCACTGACACGACATTGTGCACAGCTACTTTCGATACCATGTTCCATACTGTAATATCTATTAATTGGCTACACAGGCCTAAGAGCAGTAGTTAAACTGTTACTTAAATGCCATCATTTGATCCAGCTAATCATAACTAATTATAACTAATTATAAACAATCTCAATCTTCCTTTTTCTCTTGAAAGTTGTGAAACAGCCTACTTATCATCTGCAGAGGAATGGTTTGTTTAAAGCGTTTTAGTCAGGTTTCAGAGCCCATCACAGCATTTGTGAACATTACAAATGAGAACTGGGACAGGTGTAGAAACTAAAGGACACCAGCTACTCCAACCCTAAGAACAAGTAGGGGTGCAGAAGAGTGCTGGGTCTGAAACACCCTGGAAGTAGGAACTGGGACCGGTTGAATCCTAGCCACCCTCACCCGAGGAACTGCTACGGGTGCAGGGAATGGTTGGACCTTAGCCACACTGAGAGCGGGAGCAGCAGCAGGGACCAGCTATTTTAAGGCAGTTCAAAAACATCACCCTCAACGTCATTTAAGTCAGCCTTAGACAAAAAATTCCCACTCATAACTTTCCCCACTAATTAACAAGGAAAACTGAGTTTTTATCCCAGCTGATCTAGAAAAACATGCTGAGACGAGGCAGTGCTAGCTACTCACAGCTACTCATCTTTCTGTTTCAAGAGAGCATCATACTAAAAACAACATATTGGGCACAGTAAAGGCTCCTAAAATGTATCTGGATGCTCCAATATGTAACAATCATGCCTTCAGACCTGGGCTGGAGGACATCACGTTTGTGACATGGCAGGGAAGAGGGATTTGTTCTCTCAAAGATATTTATATTGATGGACATTTTCCATCTTTTCAGCAATTGAGGGTGAAATTTAATCTTCCTAATTCACATTTTTTCAGATTTTTACAGTTGAGACATTTCATCAAAGCATCTATTCCACAATACAATTTGATTCCTCGAAACTCAGTGTTTGACAGCTTCGTGTCAGTTGAGCCCTACACTACAGGTGCTGTGTCTCGCTTTTTCAGGGCCTTACTGGATATATACAGTCCTTCATCTCATACTTTTAGGGAGCAGTGGCAGGAAGAACTGGGGGTGGATGTTTCTGATGATCTTTGGCAAGAGTGCATTAAATGGTAATGGCCTGTATTTGTATAGCGCTTTACTAGTCCCTAAGGACCCCAAAGCGCTTTACACTACATTCAGTCATTCACCCATTCACACACACATTCACACACTGGTGATGGCAGCTACATTGTAGCCACAGCTGCCCTGGGGCGCACTGACAGAGGCGAGGCTGCCGGACACAGGCGCCACCGGGCCCTCTGACCACCACCAGTAGGCAAACATGGGGTTAGTATCTTGCCCAAGGATATTTGGCATTCTTCCATTAAGAATATATATTGTAGTTCTATAAATGCTAGACATAGTCTGATCCAATTTAAGGTTGTGTATAGGTTGCATTTTTCTCCCACTAAAGTGGAAAAAATATATAAGAGCGTTTCAGCCAGTCTTAAGTGTTCAAGTGATCGAGGAACTTTATCTCACCGTTTCTTTCAATGCCAAAAACTAACTTTTTTGGAATCATTTGTTTGATTTTCTGACCAAAGCCTTTGGCAGGGAGTTCCCATGTTCCCCTTTGCAGCATTATTTGGGGTGTCTGAACCGGGATGGGCAAGGGACAAGGCAGAGACGCAGGTTGTGTCAATGACCACACTTGTGGCTAGAAAGCTGGAAGTCTGATAAACTTCCTACCTTTGAAATGTGGTTGAGAGAATTTGGAAATGTACTCCACCTGGAGAAAATCAGGTTTACCTTGTCTAACCGAGAGAGAGTGTTTTATAAGATTTGGCAACCAGTCATTAGCCTGATGGATAAACTTAAGTGAAATGTGCTCTGTCTTAACATTTATGTATGCTGTATTACCACCTCGTTGACTTGCCGTCCACCTTCTATTGTGTTCTTTGGAAGGTGATTGTTGTATACTGCTCAATTATAAAATCCATAAAAATATATTGAAAAAATCCCCCAACATATTAATATTTAAACATAAAAAGATTTTTATTTTCATTTCTATTAAATGCAAAGTGTTACATTACATTGAAAATCTGGTGGAGGAGACGTTTTGGTTAAGAACTGTGCAAAATGTCTTCACACTCACTTATCCAGGTAAGAACATCTCCAAAAGTTGATTCTGTTCATCTGGACGTTTTCAGTGGGAGAAACGTTTCGTCATCATCAGGTGACGTCTTCAGTCTCAGCTGACTGCAGGTTTCAATCTTATGAACAGGACATTTGCATAATGACTGAAACCAGCCCACTGAAGGAACAATGGGCTGGGAGGTCAGTTTATAATCATCAATATGTAAAGTCTCATGACCATGGTCAACAACCACTGATCAAAGTCCATGAGTCCCATTCACAGAGAGTTGAATGGCTGCAATCACAGCATGTAAGATGGTGACAGATGTACCCTTAGGCCCCTCCTCCATTCAGAGATGGTCTTTCCCTTTTCACGTAAATGGCCTCCTTGACTCCGCCCTCAAACCAGCGTTCCTCCCTGTCCAGGATGTTACATCCTCATCATTGAAAGAGTGTCCACTGGCCTGTAGGTGTAAATAGACTGCAGAGTCCTGGCCTGATGAGGTATATCTTCTGTGTTGTGCCGTCCTCTTAGCCAGAGGTTGTTTGGTTTCCCCGATGTATAAATCCTGCCAGTCCTCCTGCACTTAACAGCGTACACTATGTTACTCTGTTTGTGTCGGGGGACCCGATCCTTGGGGTGGACCAGTTTTTGGTGCAGCGTGTTTTGGGGTTTAAAAGCCACAGAGACCCGGTGTTTAGAAAAAATGCGTCTCAGCTGCTCCGATACTCCTGACATGTACGGGATCACTACAGGTGGGCAGCGGTTGTCCTTCTCTCCTGGATCTGCTGGAGCTTTCTTTAGGAGCCTTCCCAGCTTTGACAAAAGTCCAGCTGGGATAACCACATTTACTCAGGGCCTTCTTGATGTTCTTCTGCCTCCCTGGCTGCTGTGTCAGTGGGGATGGTGTTCGCTCTGTGTTGTAGCGTCCTGATGACGCCCAGTTTGTGCTCCAGTGGATGATGAGAGTCAAACCTTAGATACTGATCCGTATGTGTAGGTTTACGGTACACGTCAGCTTTTAGATGTCCCCCATTACTGATGGAAATCTCACAGTCTAAGAAGGCTAACCTGCCACTGTTCATATCCTCCCTGGTGAATCTGATGTGTCGGTCCACCGAGTTAATGTGATCCGTGAAATGTGGAACATCCTGAGATTTGATTTTCACCCAGGTGTCATCCACATACCTGAACTAATGACTTGGTGGTGTTCCAGGGTAGGATAGCAAAGCCCTCTTTTCCACTTCTTCCATGTACAAATTGGCCACAATGGGTGAAACTGGGGAGCCCATGGCACACCCATGTTTCTGCCTGTGGAACTGACCCTTGTATGTGAAGTAGGTGGAATGAAGACACAGCTCCAAAAGTAGACACACTTGGTCGATGTGAGCGGTCCTGTTTTACTCAGAATTCTCTTGTTAATGTGTTGCTTCCATAACTTTGCCAGTCTTCTAGCTTGCTTACTTGCCACAGTGCACTGTGCCACCTACCAATAGAAAGGAAAAGATAATGTGCATATTTCCACGAGAGAAATCCCACGCCTGGACCATCATTGACTGCTGCCATGATTCTAGCCTACGTCACAGCGTCATGTGCGCTTTTTACATCCAACACAAAAACTGCAGTCGTGGTGCTTTCGATTGTACTCAGAACTCAGAAATTCTGCCTTCCAAACAGGAAGATGTAGGTAACACCAGACTGCAGATGAGCTGCTTACAGGGCTGGACTGGGACAAAAGATCAGCCTGAGCATTTTGACTAGAGACCGGCCGCCATTATAGGAAAAACCATAAAGCCTTTGAATGAAAACAAACGCTGTTGTGACAGTGATGTACACTGTTCTGATGGTATATATGCATCAATCTATCAATCGTTTGTTGTAAGATTCAGATAATTATTTTTTAAAAGCGAGACATTTTAAATGAGAATAAGAAAGTATTTCTTTGTGCCCCCCTCTCCCTGTTAATGCCCTACCTGGCCCCCTGGCAACACTTTGCTAGACCCGCCCCTGCACAGTCACCAGCTGTCCAGATGAGCAGCATCAGCTTTTGGAGAACTGTGCCAAATAAACACAGTTTGAATAACCAACACTAAGGCTCATCTGCTAATTGGAAGGTTGGTGGTTCGATCCCTGCCTGCTCCAGTCTGTGTGCCGTGGAGAAGATACTGCCCTCAAGTTGCTTTCCATTGCATTTGTATGAATTTCTGTGAATGCTAGATATGCTTGTGTGATTGTGAATGGCAGCTTGTGTGAAGAGCTTCAAATACTCACATAGAGTAGAAAAGTGCTACATAAGAACCAGTGTATTTACTCTATTATTACACACTGATACTGCAATATGTTTTTGTTGCTTTAGGTTTAAAATAGTCACCGGTCGTTAGAACAGGCGTTTCCCCGCAGCACGCCAAATAATAAATACTTGTCAAGATAATAGCAGCCATTACAGATTAAATCTTTAAATAATTTCATATACTAAAAAGGACAAAACTTTGCACAAACATTTCCTGGCTTAAAATACAGAGTTCAACATCCAAAATGGAAACATGTCGATTTAAGCTGAAGCTTGACTGGTTAGTGAAAATATACAACCAAGTTAATTTTAGTTAGAAGTCAGCCTTACTCAGTATGCAGTGGGAGTCATAATGGGAGTCATTATTTCATCATTTCATTAACCAGGCAGCCGTCATACTGTAGTGAGACGTGTCTGCCACTCTCTGTGAAAGCAACCTGCTTAACAACAAGCCGTCTCTCTAGGAGGGCATCTGTCTTGCTTAATCACCCCCTAATTAAATTACCTCTCTGCGGGTGTGTTCTCATCCGAAGACCATCTGTCATAATCCACTCTCACGGACGCAGGGAGCTTGTTGGACTCTTTAGAAACGAGCAATAAGAAGAAAAGGTCGCCTCTGAACCCATATATCTGTCTGCACAGGTGAACCACTACAGTCTGGAGGACGTTTCTCATGAAGAGGCTGTGGGCATTTTGAAGAACACGTCTGATGTGGTCACTTTAAAGGTGGGGAAACCCACCAGTGTGTATCTATCAGATCCCTATGGGCCTCCTGATAACATGCAGTGTAAGTCTTATGGAATAGATTGTTATGCAGTTGCTATGAACTAGATTAGTCCGTAGTTATATATCAATAGAATATGGAGAACCAGACTGCAGCGAGCTTTACTCAGTCGAATATGTTGCTGTTTAGTTCATAAGATTCGTGATGTACACAGTACATCTGTCTTCCAGATGTCAGTTTCTCATCTTCTCTGTTTAGTCATCTGTTACTCTGTTGTTTGCTGTGTTGTGCTGCAGCTTTTTCTCCTGCCATGAAAAATCACGTCTCTTCCCCCGTCAACACCGGCTCTCTGCATTACAAGTCCGACCTGCCCGTGGCTTCCCCTGAGAGTTATTCACCCCTCTCTACGCACTTTCCGAGGGAAGAGGATGTAAACAGGTTGGGTGGTTTTTTCTTTTGTCTTTAATTACCTCCTCATTACAATATGAGATTCTTTAATGATTGGCTTCAGCTTACTAAAGTTACAGGTACAAACTCTTTCCACCTCGCTCCTGCTGTCTCTTGTCCCGATCTGTCTTTGTGTGCAATTTTGAAAAGCCATTAAAACTTTGTTTTAAACTGTTCTCTGGGGGAGTACACTGTCTAAAAATTAAAGGAACATTTTGGAAACATATCCGATTTCAATGGGGAAAAAAAGTCATGGACTATAACTGTGCAGACATGGTGTTAGGAATGAAAGGATGTCACATTGTTTGATGAAATTAAAATGATTAGCCTACAGAGGGCTGAGTTCAAAGACGCACCGAAATTCGGAGTGATAAAAATGATGCAGAGTGCTACTCCACTTTGCCAAAGTTTTACTGGACCAGCTCAAAATGTTACTCATTAGTTCAGACTCTTTCACATCTGAACATGTGTTCATGGTGAACCTTGGTGCCTCCCTAATGAAGTCTGGTTCTGTTAGTCCACGGCATTCACACCTGTGGCCTGCTGGAAGTCATTTTGTTGGGATGTGGCAGATACGCTTCCTGCTGATGGCTCTGTAACTGTCTCCTGACAGAGCTGAGGACACAGTCAGTGTCAGTGTCTCTGTCTGTCAAACCACTCCTGTGTTGAGTTTTTGCACCTGTTGTTAATGTCATGAACACCAAAGCAACAGAAACTGATTAACTCTGCTACTTAACCACCCAGACCAATATCCCAGTAGTTTAACTAACTTGATGCTACATTCTGATTAAGAAGTGTTCCTTTAATGTGTTTATTGTTTGCGGTATAATCAAACCGCGTTACTATGGTGCTGACATAGTAAAGAGTCCGAGCAGTAAAACAGATTTCTAAAGGCTCAAATGTGATGTGCTTAGCAAAGAACTATAAAACAATGCATCTACTAAGTGCTCTGCTTTGCTCACAGAGACTGATGCTTTGTCGTATGATATTCTCATGATCACTTGAGCTTTTAGGCTTGTAAATCATCCATAAAGATAAATTATGTTTGTTGGAGACGTTTCTTTATAAAGCTGGTGCTTTATAAATGCTAGGAGAAAATGCATATGGTGTTCATATATTTAGCCTTATACAGGTCTTTAAATGGAAAATGTGCTGTTTCCAACTCTGCTCGAGCACTCAAAGAACTTAATACAACATTCATCCATCTGACTGCACTCTAAACCTGACTGTTAGAGTCTTTGCTAACATTGACATTGATACATCAGACTTGGGGTTAATTAACTTGCTCAAAGACACTTAGGATTGGATTGGATAAATGCATTTATTTGTCGGTTGCAGTTGCCTGCAACTGATATAACAAACCTTTCCGACCGTACATATAAAACACAAATTCACAATGGGGAGACAGGTCAGGCTAGGTAGCAAAACGAAAAACAACTAAATGTGTAAAACAAAAGGTCAGATCAGGAGAAAAAAAGAATTTCTGCTCATACTGATCCTTAAAGGCAGTCAGCATGAGGAGAAGACAAAAACTCCATCACATAAGAAGCACAAGTATCATCACATCATAACATCATAAAAACACAAGACAAGCAACATGGGGGAGTATGCCAATGTGCACAGCTGCATCTGGGACTCTGCAATCTTGTGATTGCGCCTCCAGCTGGACCGCTGTCCACATCAGATGGGAGGTAAGCATGTGAGGAGGCGTTGGATTCGGGGAAGGCGGGGATGATGGTGAGGGCGTGTCAGTATGTGTGTCCTGAGTTCAGCCTGAGAAAGTGTCCTTTCGCCCCGAATTGTTGTTGTTCTCGTCGCGTCAGCCTTCAAGAGCATCCAGCTGGCGCCGTCAGGGTGGGGAGGTAGCTGATGGATATGTTGTTTTAGAGCGAACAGACTGCATCAATTTTACAGTTGTTCTTATCGTCTGTCAATGGTCTCCGGGGCTCCTCCAAGATCTTTCCCATATTATATTCAGTAGGAACAGTCTGAGTACTCACAGCTCTTCCCACATTTCGATCAAGGTGGCAGTCACCATTTTCTTCCATTTCCGATACACCATGCAGGGCCAAGCCAGCTCCAATCAGCAAGAGCCCCATTAGCCGAATAGGTAGATGTCTTCAATGTCCTCAATAGACAGTCCCGCTAGGCACACGACGCGCCACTTCTGCCACCCGTCCATCGTGTATCCAGCAGGGAACGTCCCTCCAGGGCACTCAGGCTCCTGATCTTAGGCTTCTCGTTGAGAAGAGGGTGTCAATTGCATTAAGGGACCAGTTGATCAAATCCATAGTTCTTCTTTAGGTTTTAGAGAACCAGAGCGAGAATGAGAAGGTCTCTCAGGGTTAGAGTCAGACAAGACCAGACAAGGACATAGAAGCAGCAGCAGGGAAGATAAGGAGAAGGAGAGGATGAAAGATGCGTCCACCTCCTCCGAGAGCCAAAGACCAAAAAAAAAAAAAGGCATGCCGTCTGGAGGCTGGAGCAGCCGTGGATTAACCTACCAACCTTCCAATTAGGAGATGCCCTGCTCCACCTCCATATTAGCAGGGCTGTTTGTAATGCATCAAATTTTGCTTTTCAGTGTCATAAAGGTGTTGGATTTGACTTGAAATAGTCTTTTAGCACGGTAGTTGGAAAGTTGGTTCACCTTACGCTAACTGTAGCACATTTTCTAATCCCCTATCTTCTACCACTTATAGTGGTCTACAGTCCAGAGCAATCCATTAGTCTTCCAGTAGTCTTTTGAAGTGAAATTTGCCTCCGATCAGTCCTAGCAAACCACTTTCTTCTGATTCTTTATAGCTCTGATATGTGCATCAGTGTAATCGGTATAGCAGGAAATCGTGCACTGACAAAAGTTCCCCTTTGCATGAAATGCAAAGTGCAATTAAATGCTTTTTTTTTTTACACATTACTTTTTTCAAATTAAATAATCGCAATTAAAATTCATTTCCCACCTCTAGTTGAAATGTGATTATGCGGTATTGAGATCCCTTAAGGTTTCCATTTAGATGGCTAAACTCCTCACCGTATCTCTAAGAGACAGATCACCCACCTATCGAAGAAAGCCCATTTCCACCGCTTGTGTCTGTGATCTTATTCTTTCTGTCACTACCCAGCGCTTCTGACCATCTGTGACAGTAGGGACGTAGTTTGACTGTAAATTGTCAGCTTCACATTTATGCTCAGCTCTCTCTTCACCATGACCTGATGGGCGATTCGTCCCCCTCATGCCAAGACTCTGCTTCAGTTTCACTGGTATTGAGGAGTTCCTGGAAATATCTTTCCATCGTCTGATTACGGCTTCATTTGAGGTCAGCAGTGCCCCACTCCCAGTATACACCTTGTGAATAGAGCACCGCTTACAAATTCTGAATCCCATCTGACAGTTTGATAGAATCACTTCAAGGAAGACCGAAAGTCTTTCTCCATGTCTTCATCGAACTCTTCCAACACACAAGTTTTTTCTTCAGCTACCAATCAGAATACATTCTGTTTGGTGTGGTGGTACCCTTCAGCTACATCTGTAGTTCCACAGGCTAGACAAGACTGAACATGACTCTTTCTTTAGCTTATTGGCAAAAGAAAGAGTCACAGAATCAGAATCAGTGTCACCCATCTGGTTCGGAGAAATTCATGCACTAACCACCTTGCAGCCAAAGCTCCTTCTAGAAGCCTCAGCAATGGAGGTGCTGAATATGGTTCATTGTGACCTGATTTCCCCAGCATCCCTTGGATATAGGGATGGAAGTCAAGTAGTTCCCAGTAGTTTAATTCCTCTGGAATTGTTACTTTGATTTTCTATCGATTCCACTTGCACTCACGCTACAACCAGCTTATTTCAATTCTTGTGCAAGAGGTAGAATATAGTGGCGCGGTCTGCAGCATGGATACACCCATTACTTTTATTTTTTAAAAAGGACATGAGCACAATGCAGGGCAAACTGTGTCCAGAACAGAAACAACTGCATCATGCTGCTAATGCTTTCTCAGGTAGAATCACCGTGGCACTTTAACCTCCGAAGACCCGAACTCTTTCATGGCATTTTTAATTTTTCTTTGCTATTTGGGCTGATTGGGACCTGATGAATGTAAAAACAAAGAATTACCAGATTTTATTTTATTTTTTTACCTGATTTTTGTTTCTGAGAAAAATGAGAGCCACATATGAGGACATTCGTTTTAAATTTTGATAGAACAGTGGCAGTATAATGTCCTCGTAAGTGGATATCAGGCCCCTGAGGGCATCAGTCACTGGCAGGGAGTGTGGTGAGGGGAGATAGGCCTTGGAGGGCCTGGGAGTTCCCAGAGAGGTGGAGTCTAAGACCCGACCTGACATATAGACACAGACAAACAGGCACACACAGACACAAACATGCATTCCCACCCTCATGCACACATATACAAACACTCAGCACTCACCCAACGTAAGGATTGACATAAATGGTCATGTACACACAATCACACTCCCCAAACATACTCTATACCCCGGGTCCAGGTACCCTCGCCCCCAGAGGGGGAAACAGAACCCAGACCCAAGAGATGTTACCCTTCCCCCCGGGGTGGAGGCAAGCAGACCGTCCCAGGCTCCGCAGCAGCAGGGAGGCCAATCGGACAGCTAACATCTCCTCCCAGCCCCCCCGCCCCGATGGCTAGCAGAGAACGGGGGGGTGTGAAGACCCCATACCTCCCTCCTCCCGCTCATGTGTAGTGTTGCTGCGTGTTGTTTAAAGTGCATTTAAAACAAGGGAGAGCATGGTGCTGCTGCCAGAGAGCAGCAGGTGTTAGCACGGCCCCTCCCGAGAACCCTCAATGTCTACATGGATTTAAAATTGAGAGGTGGGCACCGGCGCCAGAGGTAGGTTTGAGTACACAGACCGTCCGCTGGACACCGTTAACGTGCCCACCCTCAAGGCCCTATATATATGTGTGTGTTATGAGAGTGTGAGTAATGTGGATGTCTAAGTTGTGAGATAAAATTGACGCACAGGTGGCCAGAAGGGGACAGGGGGGGGATGTCTCCCCTGCAACCTTGTGACACACCCGCACCCCAAGGCCCTACCTGTGTGGGTGAGTGTGGTGGAGCGGGAAGAGGGAGGTAGCCGGGGATGGGGAGGAAAAGGAGGGAGGGGAGGATGCCCCTCCCTAGGGCCGGCTCCCCCGCTGACCCCAGTAGGCACCCCCGTCCTCTGGTACCCACCAAGGCAAGGGAGCCCAGGTCCATCCAGACCGGGGCCTACGGTAGCACTGCCAAGCCCCACAGGACCCGGGGCAGCCCACCCTACCCCACCGCAGAGGAAACTGTACCCACCCCAACATTCAATCGTCTCCCAGACTACACAAGACAACAGACACCCAGGTTAAGTTTATTCTCCACCTCTCCTATGTCTCTCCCCCACCTGCAGAGTGGACTCCTGCAAGGATGGAACAACCTCCCCGCCAGTTGAAGAGCCCCCCAGTTAGGCCGATGCACAAGAGGCCCCCTGCGCCAGGGCTGAGCCCCCGTGTACCCACCCGCCCACCCAGGTTTCTATATTGGTTAGAATTAAGATTATTTTTATTTTTCCAGTTCATGAGGACCGTTTTCTTGGCGATGCATAGGGCAGTAAAAACCACGTGGACTGTATTCGTTTCTGTAGTGACCTCATCCAGTTTTCCCAGCAAGCACACTAAAGGGGAGGAATTTCCAACAACTGCTCACACTGTCATTTTACATTTCAGACACTTTGATAAGTCTTCACATATCTCGCGCCAAAACTTCTGAACTGGTGGACAGAACCAAAGAGCATGAATGTAATTGTCTGGTGTATTGCCTTGACAGTGTGAGCAGTTGTTGGAAGATGTAAAGCCCATCTTGAACATCCGATGACCTGTATAGTGCACTCTATGTAGTATTTTGTATTGTATTAATTGCAGACTGGGATTTTTAATCAATTTAAAGGTTTTTAAGCAAATCTGAGACCAGAAGTTTTGGTCTAAGCTGACTGATAAATCCGCTTCCCATTTTGCAATAGGAAGGGATATTGATTCATCTAATTTAGAAAGTGTTCTGTATATTTTAGATAATAATTTGGGGGATTTAAGAGTAAGAAAATGTGCCGCACTTGGTGGTGTTTGTAATTCAACTTGACTGAGGTTAAATTTCTTTTTTACTATGGATTTAATTTGTTGATATTCTAAAAATCTTTTCGGTGCATTGGTGGTTCTTGGTGTCCGGGGCTGGGCGCTCAGGTATGTACCAGCTCACTCCCGGTGGCTACTTGGCGGGGCCTGGCGCCTGTTGCTCAGTTAGGCCTCCTCCGGGTTGCGGGGGGCCCTCAGGCCTCCGGCCTCTGGGCCTGCGGCTCGGTTCACTCTGGCACAGCTGGCTGCCGGCAGAGCCGGCGGGCACGCCGGTGCAGCCCCCTCTGGCTTCTGCTCGGTGACTACTGGGTGACCCCTCATCTGGGGCTCTCCTCAGCTCTTCTCAAGAGGGTGGCACGGATGCCCCTACGGTGGTCCTCCTTGGGCTCTCGCACTCTGGGGCCTCTGGATGTCTGGGGCCTGGATCTCCTCCATGCCTGCTTCATGCCCTGGGGGACGGGGCTATGGCTCTCTACATCCTCTTGCAGACCATTACATGGGGAAACCTTTTGAATACAAGCGTGCTGATCCACACAGGTGTGCACACGGGTGTTCACTGCTCGTAGACTTAAATTACACCTTTCTTGGCTGCTACTTCAAAGCACATTGTGCGCTGTCTGTCCTGCGTGCTGCACAACAACATTGAATATTTAGTATTTACTGCTGTTTACACTTAGCTAGATTAATGCGATGGTGTTGTGTTTAGTATGTTGCTTTGGGTTTTTTTGCTTTTTTCTATTCTTCTTCTCTCAAAAGGTGATCCAGGAGATTTTTTTTTCTCCCCCCCTTTCTCGCTGTCCCTCTCCACTTCTGTTTTTCTTTTCCTTCCTCTTTCTTTCTCCCTTTCCTATCCCTCACTCATGTCTGTCCCGTCTGTAACAACTGGAAATAAAATATAATAAATAATAAAAACAAAGGTCGATCAAATGGACCAATACGGCAATGCCACGATGATCCATTTGGCAAAATAAATCCATTGGGTATCCTTGTTGGTCTTCAGACAACAATTCTGACGGCTAAAAAACCAAATGGGACAGGCAAAAAAAAAAAAAAAAGTGGATATCAGGCCGTTGTAGAGCAAAATGAGGTATTTTGGTCTAGACATCCCAGAATGTGATGTCCACAAATGTGGACGCCAGGTCCTAGGAGGTTAAAGTCTCTTTTTGCTGGTTTTCATCTTTGCTTTGTGCTGTTGTATTCATACTATTTGTGTTGGTGTGTGGGACTGTAGCATAAAAGTTTATATTTTTAAATTGTAACTATGACGCAATGGGTTGAAACACAAAAATAACATAATTAGTAGTATAACAAATTACTTTCTCCTGGGAATAATTAAGTAATGTACTGTATTGCTTTGAAGAAGCTTGTTTTGTGTAATACATTACTTTCTTTTCCAACACTGATCACAACAAATAGGGGAAATAGCTCCAACATTTGACCGCATGAATGCAATTCATTTGCATGAATGTAATGTGTTGGGTATGCTGCTTAGAGATGGTGGTGAATCTCAAAGCAGAGCCAATGAGAACCAATCACCGTTGTTGACAAGTAATCACAAACAGGCCATTTAGTACATTGATTAAAGTTATACCTGATAATATTCTGATCAGTACTAAGCAATTATCATGATTATCAGCAAAATCAATTCTGTGTTTAACAATTGCAACATACCATTTTTCTCATGGAGAATCATGTATAATTGCCATGTGGAGCTGTGTGGCAGGATTGGACCCAAATGCTTGACTCATAGATGGAAGGTAAAACTAAAGGTAGCAGCTTTATTTCTGGGAAAATAGTGCAAAATATAAACTCACAAAAAACAAACTAAACTGGAAAAAATGGAAACTAGAAACAAAACACTGGGACCTGAAAACTCAAACAACAGGAAACTAGAAATGCAGAGAGACTTGCACACATGAGGAGGTACAACACGACAGAGGGCAAAGGCAAACACAGGCTTACATAAACAGAGGAGTAATGAGTCACATGCGATGAGTTCAGAATTCAGTCTCTTTCAATCCTGCCTTTCTCAACAATGCCGTTGATGTGTTTCGTCCTTTAATGAAATTCTAGTGAAGAGCTGAAACAGAGCTGACATCAGAATATCACTCGTTATCTTGGGGTAACATGTACTGTCCTTAGGACTGAATGGTTGCTGGTTTCAATGGAAACTGATATAATTTGTGGACAGTGCAGCGTTCGATACTGTCGACCATCATATCCTATTAGAGTGATTAGAGCACGCTGTAGGTATTACAGGTACTTTACTGCAGTGGTTTGTATCATTTCTACCTAATAGACTCCATTTTGCTCGTGTGTCCCCTTGGACTTAAATCTGGGACTCTCCACCATTTGACCTTGGAACTGAAGAAGCTTCTCACGTGAGAGAAGAAACGTCTTCAGGAAACTTAAAGAAGTCCAGACGCTTTTCTTTCCAAGCTCCTTAGACTCTACTGCACTTCCTCTTTGAATCTCAACAAACACAAAAATCTGGTCAAAATTCAAGCATTACAGTTATTCCATTAAATGTGTTACATGTTCTCCTTCACTATATTAATTTGATTTATACTTAATTATATTTGATTCAAGTTATATACGATTAACCATTAGCAGAAATCATATATAGATATACTAGCAGAGATGGGCAGTAACACATTATTTCTGATTACTTGTTAAATTAAAAAGACCAACTTTACACAAACATCACATTGGGGAGACACGTCAGAAAGGTCGGCTGATAGGAAAAAAACAACGAAAATACATAACATGAGGTAAGAGGAGGAGAAAAAAACTCCACTCAGACTGAGCTCCTAGTGGGAGAACAGTTTGATAACAGAAAAAACACCTCAGCACAAAAAGCACATGACTATCAATACACCATAGAAACACAAGACCAGCAACAGGGGCGGGTAAAGGGTAAGAGAGAGCCGGTGTAGACAGCGCATCCAGTCCTGCAGCATGTCTGAGCTGGTCCAGTCGACCGCCATCTTCCCCGGGAGGGGACAAGCATCGAAGGCGTTTGGAAAGGGAGGGGGGATGAGTGTGTGCATATCAGTGTGTGTGTGTGTGTGTGTGTGTGTGTGTGTGTGTCCATAGTTCAGCTGAGACAGTGTCCTTCGCCCTGCCAGGCTAAGTAAACAGTCTTCCAGCCAACCCAGGTGGCCTTGCATGGAATGGGAAGGAACAGACTAAACGCAGTCGTTATCAGGGTGTTTTGTTCAGCTCCGAGAGGGTCTCCGCATGAAGTGATGATAGTTTTTACTTTAGTGCGAACAACTTATATGAATTTCAAAGCAGTTCTAACAGTCCAACACTGGTCTCTCAATCTCCCGTTGGAGAGCCGCGAGCTTCTCCATGATGTTATCCAAACTTACGTTCCGTGATGTTGTCGTTCTTTTTGCTCAAAGAGCAGGTTCTGAGAACTCACGACCGCAGTGCACTTCCCCAAGATGTGATCGAATTTGAGCTCAAAGGTGTTATTCGAGCTGGCCTCTCCAGATGTAATCCAGTTTTTCACTCAGAGCTCTTGTTCTGAGTGTTCACGGCAGCCGTGCGTTCTCCAAGATCTTCTCCGTGCTGACTCAATGAGCCCATTTTGAGAAACTCACGCCTCGTCCCATCATTTCAATCCCAGCGGGCAGCCTTGTGGGGGTTTGACCAGCCAGTTCCTTAATTCAAATTGTCTGGCGCTATCAACCATGCTACATTCAAAGTAATTAAAATCAATTTAAAATGACCATCTTGACCACAGCTGCATGCTTATATGTACTGATTTGCTGCCATGTGATCACAATAGGCAACTGAACAGACATACCTAACAAAGTATAAATGTGTAAATATATAATTCTGTGGAGGACATGGATCAAAGTGACACTATTACTCAATAAGAAATCAAGTGGATTTGTGGAAGTGAACTGTTGACCATTTAAGTTTGTAATTAAGTAAAAATTTGTGTTACTATGAATTAGTAAGTGTGCAACACATGACACCCCTAGATCGGGTGTGTTGACCAGTAAGACTTCTCAGTGTGTACAGTATTTTTTCCCCTTTTAGCCACATCTCAAGGTGCGTTATGTGTTTTCTTCCCATCTTTCACGTATGTATTTATGCCAGTCTATTGTACTCCATCTGCTCCACCTCTATTCCACCTCTGCCTCTGGACACTAATCTCTCTGCTCTTGTCTCTCGCTTCAATATAGGCCTCCTGAGCCAGTTTACAGCACTGTGAACAAACTAAGTGACAAAGTGCCCTCCCCCCGACACTATTCCTCAGTGGAGTGTGACAAAAGCATCTTCCACTCTGCCCCACTCCCTAACTATATCTTAAGTCTGTTTCCTGACTTGGATATCACCAGGTACTTTCAACCACCACCCTCACTACCTTTCTGCACTGTACCACTTGTATCCCATCTAACTATGTGAATAGCATGCCATGTTATTATATAATTACCTTATTTCTTCTAATGCATTTGTTGTTTACTCCCTTGGGAACCTTGTCGTGATATTGTTTTTCTCAAGCCTTCCTCCTTTCTGCTGTTCTCTCTTTCTTTAGGACATTGATTTTTCAGGGTCATGACCTTATTCATTATCAAAGTTAGACCGAAGATGGAGGAAAATAAAGATGTGTTTGAGTAAGGTAGCTAATGTAAGCAGAGGGTAAGGAGTCCTCTGCTGACATTAGTGGAAAAAACATGTATTGTTGTAATACATAGCCACAATATCAATAACTGATGGCCATGGTGTAGAAACGTTTGGAAATGCAATAACCAATATTTTTGGCAACACTCTTCTAACTTACAGTCACAAGTTACTTACTCATGGCCTTCCATTACTAACTCATTGACTGCCACAGCCAGGCAAAGGGAACCAAGAACAGGACACAAACATATATTTACGATTTTATTTACTTAGAGGCAGATTATAAGTCAAAATGGAAATAGACTGCAGGTAAGGCTGTTGAGCTGGACAGAGTTGGCAGGTGAGCAGGGTGGTCCTGAAACTGAGTCCTTACTGAGACTAAAAGATCGCTGCCTGAGGCACTGTGCCTCCCCCTTCTGCCTTAGCTGGAATGGATCGATGTAGGTCATGGATGCATGGGGACTTCCCCTTTTCTCGTTCCCCATTCCTTTCGCTCCCCCGTGTGCTGCGTTGGCCAGCACGGTGCATGTCCGGGGTCCTCCTGAAGGAATTTGTGTCTGAGTCCTGTGTTCACCCCTCTGGGGTGGGGTGGGCACCTTCTGCTCTGCCAGGAGATGGCAGGGGTGACGGGGATGGGTGCCACCCCTGCCCCCTCTCGGTTGTGTCAGCTGGTATCCTGGGCTCTGGGTGTGTTTGCTGTCCCGTGTAGCCAGCATGTGAACAACCCTATGTCCTGTTGTTTTTTCCATTTTCTGCTCTGTTCTTGCTTGAGTGTTTGGTTTCTGAATGTCATTGTGCATTTTGTTTTCTAAGATAGTAGATAGCTGTTGGTAGTGTTCAAATTCGATTGTTGGTGAGGAACTTGCACACAGGCTCATAAGGACTTTGACCTCAAGGTCATGTTTCTAAAGCCGTTGTTACCACGATAACTTGAGAAAGATGTCACCCTGGACTTTTAAAATACCATATGTGTTTCTATTAAAAATCTCTAACAGGTTTGAATCTCAGTGGCCTCAACCTCAACGTCAGAGATAAAATTTTCTGAAGATCTTGTGAATGTGGTACCTCTAGAAGGAGGTCACATAGGCTTTTCAGATTTAACATCCATAACATCCAAAATCCATTTTACATTTTAAGCTGGGTAATTGATCTGTGGCAAATGCAGGGCTCAGCTAATATGGATATTTTCAACTGGATCAGTTGAACTTTCATAGAATTTCATAGAACCTTGGTGGTTCTTTACACTATACATTAGTGGTGCAACGGTTAGGATAGGATGGGAGGCAGAGCCTTCAGTTTTCAGGCCCCTCTTCTGTGGAACCAGCTTCCAGTTTGGATTCGGGAGACAGACACTATCTCTACTTTCAAGATTAGGCTTCAAACTTTTGCTAAAGCATATAGTTAGGGCTGGACCAGGTGACCCTGAATCCTCCCTTAGTTATGCTGCAATAGACGTAGGCTGCCGGGGATTCCCATGATGCATTGAGTTTTTCCTTTCCAGTCACCTTTCTCACTCACTATGTGTTAACAGACCTCTCTGCATTGAATCATATCTGTTATTAACCTCTGTCTCTCTTCCACAGCATGTCTTTATCCTGTCTTCCTTCTCTCACCCCAACCGGTCGCAGCAGATGGCCCCGCCCCTCCCTGAGCCTGGTTCTGCTGGATGTTTCTTCCTGTTAAAAGGAAGTTTTTCCTTCCCACTGTCGCCAAAGTGCTTGCTCATAGGGGGTCATATGATTGTTGGGTTTTTCTCTGTATCTATGAAGCGCCTTGAGGTGACTTTTGTTGTGATTTGGCGCTATATAAATAAAATTGAATTGAATTGAATCGGATCACAGTTTTAAGTCACGGATCCGATCAATTTTCAGATCAGCAAAAAAAGAAAAAAGACAAAAATTGAACATTTACTTATTGAAGTATTTTTTGCCTGTTAAAACATTCAACTCAAGATTCATTCCACGCAAGTATTAAAAAAAATATGGTTCAATATGGGGCAGTATAGGGCTTTGTATCTACCACTCAATTCAATTCAATTCAATTTTATTTATAAAGCACCAAATCACAACAACAGTCGCCTCAAGGCGCTTTATATTGTAAGGTAGACCCTACAATAATACATACCGCTCATTATATCGCACTCTGCTGTGATGTGAGCTGTCACGGTCACGTAGCTTTCCGTTGTCCCGGAGGTCCACCCATTTGTAGTAGTTAGGGCAACAGAATATGCCTGGGACATTTCAGCCATAACTTAAATCTTTTCCTGCTCATACATGCTTGGAATGATCTTGCCACTAAAGTGGACGCGCAACGAGATATCATAGCGTGGCTCGAGCACGTTCATCATAGTTTAAACCCCTTGTTTTGCACAAAGGAATACGGCCTCCCGTCTGCAGCTAAACACCCCAATAGCTTTTGTAATAGCTTTAGCCCGGTCGGATTGGGCAGCAAAGGGCTGCTTAAATACTGCAAACTCCTCTGCTCCTCCACTCACTCCACTCCACTTCGCTAGCGCTGACCATAACTATTGCTTGACAGACCCACCACGCCACCATACACATATTTTTTTTTCTTCTTTTTCGAATCTTAGGAACCGTGGAGTGGGATCGGTTCAGATTACGGATCAACCATGATCCGTTGCACCACTACTATACATGCTTCCCTTTGGCAGTATAATTTGAAGACATGGCATACATTTTTATTGCTATGCAGGTAATGCCCATTTATATCTGTAAATGAAGCATCCTTGTCAGGTGCCCAAAACACCTGAACAGGCTCCTTTTGATGTGGAGGAGCAGCGGCTCTACTTTGAGCCACTTCAGATGGCTGAACTGTCTCTTAAGGTGGGCATACACTGTGCAATTTTTGGCCCATTTAGAAATGATTATTCAGTCGTTTTAAGTATCGGCCTGAGTTTCGCCTTAATCGTGAGTTGTGCATCATCGTGTAATATACATGGGGTAACGAGAAGCGATTAACACCTCACGACCAGCTCCCAATCAGCAATCGTATCGTTGCAAGAAAATCAAACCTGTTTGAAATCCTGTCGCCCCTCATGAGGGTGTCAACAAAACCCACCCTGCACATGGACAAACACAGAAATGGAAGTGAAAAAGATGGAGCAGCATGGCAGTGCAGCGTGTGATCTGGACACAAGCGATGGAGGCACAACTTGTAGAACTATGGCAAGCTCATCCGAGCCTTTTCGATGTGGCCTCACAAAATTATCACGACCGCAACAACCGTGAAAAGAGCTGGATGGACATTGCTGCTCAATCACAGCTGCCTGGTCAATGTTTTTCATTAGCAATTTAGCAAAGTTGATGGTGGTGGTGTGTCTGTGTGAGTGAAAGACAGAGAGAGAGGGAGGGAGAGTGAGAGACAGATTTTGTGTTATAAGCTTCATATTACCACTTCATATTATAGATGCACAGTGTGAGCACTCAGGTGGCATAAGAGCATCGGGCCGTATAGTGTGAGACCCTGCATTATGACCTACGAACTTCTAACCCCTGTGATTCAGTTGTACAGTTTGAGCAGGAGCTGAATAACATGACTGAAAAAAATCGCACAGTGTTTGCCCGGCTTAAAAGAGAGGCCAGCCACCCTTCGAAGGAAGCTCATTTCTGCCACTTGTATGTGTTATGTCCTTCTTCCAGTCACTACCCACAGCTCATGACCATAGCTCAGGGTAGGGACGTAGAGCGACTGGTAAATTGAGAGCTTTGCTTTTTACACTCAGCTCTCTCTTTACCATGACGGACCAGTACAGCGTCCGCATCACTGCAGACGAAGCACCAATCTGGCTGTTGATCTCCCGCTCCCTTCTCTGGTCAGTCGTGAACAAGACCCAGAGATGCACTCCGCCCTTTTCCGGCTCAGGACCATAGCCTCAGATTTAGGTGCTGATTCTCATTCCCACTGCTTCACACTTGGCTGAATGGCTGTGAACCGTTCCAGTGCGAACTGTAGACTATCACCTGATGAAGTCACCAGAACCACATCATCTGCGAAAAGCAGAGATGAGATTCTGAGGCCACTCAAATGAAAGCCTTCCTCCACTATGCCTACAAATTCGGTCCATAAAAATTATGAACAGAATCGGTGACAAAGGGCAGCCCTGGCAGAGTCCATCACCTACCGGAAAAAAGTCAAACTTATTGCCGGATATGCAGACCAAGCTCTTGCAACAGTTGTATAAAGATCGAATGGTCCATAGCAATGTCCCAGACACCTCATACTCCCGAAGCATCTCCCACCACTGACACTCCGAGAGACACGGTTGAATGCCTTTTCCAAGTCCAAAAGACACATGTAGACTGGTTGGACAAACTCCCATACGCCCTCAAGTATCCTCGAGAAGATAAAGAGCTGGTCCAGTGATCCATGACCAGGACGAAAACCACATTGTTCCTCCTGTTTCCGAGATTTGACTAACGGACAAACTCTCCTTTCCAGCACCCTGGCATAAACGTTCCCACGAAAGTTGAGGAGTGTGATCTCCTGTAGTTGGAATACACCCTCCAGTCCCTCTTCTTAAAGATTTGCAGACTGGGGTGGTGGTTCCCATTCAGACGTACCGCCCTGATCTCCACGCAAGTCTCCAGAGGTGTGTCAGTCAAGACCTACAACATACAGAGACTACAGGAACTCAGGGTGAACCTTGCAGCCAAGGAGGTGTGTAACTGCCTCAGTGACCTAACCTCTGGAGATAGAAGAGTCTTCCCCTTGCCCCCAGACTCTGCTTCCTCCACAGAAGACATGCCAGTGGGATAAAGGAGGTCCTTGAGGTATTCCTTCCACCACCCGACAATTTTAAAGTTGAAGTCAGCAGTGCTCCACCCAGACTATACACAGTGCATGTAGAACACCACTTTCCCCTCCTGAGTCACCTGACGGTTTGCCAGGATCCCTTCAAAGCAGTCCGAAAGTCTTTTTCCATGGCCTCTTTGAAGTCCTCTCACACCACTAGTTTTTGCTTCAGCCACTGCCTGAGCCGCATTCCTTTTGGCCTGTCGGTACCTATCAGCTGCCTCTGAAGTCCCACAGATTAGCCAAGCCCGGAAGGACTCCTTCTTCAGCCTTGTGGCTCCCTTCACCTCTGGTGTCCACCATTTGGTTTGGGCATTACCACCACAACAGGCACCAACCACCTTGCGGCTGCAATTCAGTCAGGGGGTCCGGCAGTCGAGGTGCTGAACATGGTCCATTTGGACCGGGGCCTCTGCCTGGCCTTACTATACATTTGATGTGCCAGGTTTGTCCAACATCCTCCCCCGCCAACTGATCCAACTCACCACCCGGCGGTGATAACTTGACAGCTCAGCCCCTCTCTTGTGTCCAGAACATACGGGTGCAGGCAAGTCTGCTGGACCAGACAGGGTGAGTCCCTGTGTCTTCAAGGCCTGTGCCCCCCAGCTTTATAGAGTCTTTCATAAACTGTTCATGATGAGTCTGAGTCTGCAGAGGGTCCCAGTGCTGTGGAAGATGTCAGGCCTCGTTCCTGTACCAAAGATGCGACATCCCAGTGGTTCCCAGGATTACTGACTTCTGAAGTCTTAAAAGACTGATGATATGTGTGTCCTCAACATTGTGTGTCTGACAAGGTGATCAGCAACACAGGGGCACCACAAGGGCTGTCCTCTAAACCACAGACTTCACCACTGCAAAGAAACCTGCCATGTTCAGAAGTTTTCTCATGACTCTGCTGTGGTTGGATGCAGCAGTGAAAGTGAAGAGACAGAGTACCGGGCTGTGGTTGACTCCTTTATAACATGGTGCAAGCAGAATCACCTGCAGCTCAATGTGACAAAGACAAAAAATTGACCCTAACTTGAGGAGGACCAGGAAACCAGTGGCGCCTCTTTCAGTCCAGAGGGTAGATGTGGACATCGTGGTGGACTATAAATACCTCAGAGTACACATTCTCTATGCTGTTGCATAGAGAGGGTTGCAAATGCCAACAGACTTAATAAACGGATTCGCAAGGCCAGTGATCTTGTGAGGATGGAGCTGGACTCTATTAAGGTGATGTCAGAAAGGCAGATGTTATCTCCATGTGGTTATCTCCTTGTACAACTCCTCCATCTAATGCACAGTGCAATAGTTACACCCTCCTCTACAGTGATAACTGCTCTGCCCTCTTGAGTCAATGCCTCCATTCTTCCAGGGCTAGTTTAACGGCTAGGAGTTTTTTGTCATCACTGTCATACTTCTTCTCTACAGGGGATAAACTACGTAAAAAGAAAACACACATATGCAGGTTATCATCTATTTGATGTAAAAATTTAGGTCCCCCTCTGTATTAAGAGATATTAAGAGAGTGGAACTATTGCAGTGTGTACTCGTGCTGGGACTCAGCCTGTCTGGTCATGCATACTTACCTGAGTATAGTGTTTCTGAACGTGGTCGTACGTGAAAGTGATGGGTGGCGGAGAGGTGTCGGGTTTTTCACTGGAGGCGAAGGTGCAGTAAGGAGAGAAAGGGAGAGAGAGTGGTGTGGCTGTGGACTGCAGGCTCACCACAGTTAAGTCAGTAGGAGCTGAGCATTGACTGCAGTATCAAATCAGTTGAAGAACAAATTCAAGTCACTGGCTCTGTCCCCAGCAGCTTCTCTTCTATTGGATGGTTTGAATCCTTAATGACACTCCAGACCTCTCTGCTGTTTTGCTGGAGTTTCTGCTCTAGCTTTCTCCTGTTATTGTTCTTAGTTTCTCTGATCTTGCCGCTCAATAATCCCATTCTCAGCTCCACTTTATTTCTCACTCTGAAAAACATCCCCTTGTTATTGAGGAGGTCTTTGATGTCATTAGTCGCCCATGGCTTGTTATTTGGGTAGCAGAGAGTCGGAGCTGGGACAGTGGAGCTAGTGCAGAAGGTTATGTTGTTAACAAGAACTGCTTATCAATTGCAGAGCTTTCCCAGTCAGCTCGAACAGTTTGGAAGCCTTCAATTGATACATTGTCATTGAGAATATCCTGTACAGTGCACCGTTCAACCAATATGTTTGCTCAATATGTTTGGTAGAGAACACTATTAAACAAATAAGAGGCAGAACAGGCTGAAATACGCTGCATGCAGCAGTGTTATGCAAACTCCACTAATAACCATGGACAACTTGTCATTTTATTCTGTCAGAATACGATCTTCCTCTAACTATCATGTATCCTGTATTCATTATTTCATCATTATCCTGATGAAAATCTGGAATCTGTTCCAGATTGTAATTACTGTATTGTAATTTTGTAACTAGTGCTGTAGTATTGTTTGGTCTTTTCTTGCTGTTGTCAAAGCAATTTACTCAATGATGCTGAGAGAAGTAACTGTGGTCGATCTTGTGTATATGAAAGATGATAAATAAGGGGCTGGTTGAATTTAAAATTAGCCAATTTTTGTTGATCTCCTGCAATATTTAGGTCGTGCTCTGTAATATAAAAGTCAACATAGATTATTTGCTTGGTGTTTGCCAGGAAACATGATAATATTCATTTTGTGCATAAAAATGTGTGGTTGTTATAGGTGTATAAATGCTACACATGAGTAATTTTACCCTACTGATTGGTAGGGTAAAATTACTATGACATCATAATATCCCTGCTTTTGTGGTAAAAAGTATACAGTGTTTTCAATATGTCATAGTGTTTCCCTCTGCATGGCCTCTAAACCTGTCCCTGCTCTTTCTGCTCAGTATGTAGGATGCGTAGTTACTCCTTTAGTAATTGCTGATACTGTACTAAATGAAGCCCATTATCACTGGTGGAGGTCAGAGTCACTGAACTGGAGATGTGTCCATAGTGAATTGTGTTCCAGGGGCCAGAGCAGCAATGAAGATGAAGGCAAATTACAGAAAATCATCATTCAAGCAGTAGTGACACATGGTTCCATCAATCTGAGTTCACTAACATGAATACTGAATCGTGTGTAACCTTTCCGGAAACAATGTCAGACTTTTCTTTCGCTGCATGTTCTCCTTAAGTTGCTGGTTGTCTGGCTTTATAGATTATTGATGTTAGGAGAAAGGAATCCATTGCACTATGAATGGTGCAGCTCTCGTTCCTGGCCAGATTTAAAACTTAAAAACTCCTTTGTCCCACACGCCATCAGACTGTTTAACTCCTCCCTGGAGGGGAGAGGGAGGGGAAACAGGAGGACAAAGGAGGGGGGAACAACTAAGCTGTAGTGCCTCTTCACCTCACTGTGCAATACCTTTTGTGCAATACTTTTGTAAATAGTCAACAGTGCAATAGACTCAATACTTGAAATGTGCAATTCACTTGTATTTTTATTTTTATTCCTATTTATTCTATTTATCCCCTTTGTATATTTTATTTATATTGTCTCTGTATTTATATATATGTGTGTGTGTGTGTATATATATATATATATATATATAATATTCTGTAACTCTGTAACTTCTGTCGGTGCTGTGCTTTTTTGGAAATCGAATTTCCCAGAGGAACCCACCCGAGGGATTAATAAAGTTCTATCTAATCTAATCTAATCTAATCTAGATTTATTAAATTACCCAAAATGACTATCCAGAGTTGGGACCTGGAAGCAGCACCATAGATTAACTCCTGTTATTTCCCCTAAACCCCATTCCACATAGAGACTGTGTCTGTCCTAGACCACCAAAGAAAATCATCAAGAAATGCTTTAAAATTAAAAATTACAAAGAAAGAACAATCTAGTATCATCAAGTGCACCAAAGGGTAAAACAGCAAACTGTGGATTATTAACCATTAGGTCTCTTTTTGTACATGAATTAATAATCGATTAACATATTGATTTACTCTGCTTTACAGAAACCTGGTTAGAGCAAAATGATTATGTTAGTTTAAATGAATAAACACTCCTGAGTCATAGTAACTATCAGAATCCCTGAGGCACAGGCCGAGGAGAGGGTGTGGCAGCAATTTTTCACTGCACCTTCTTATTCAACCAAAAACCCAGACAGAGATGTAATTAATTTGAAACCCTGATGCTTAGCCTCGCCCACCCTAGCTGTAAAAGTCAAACAGTTTTATTCTGTTGCCCACCTGAGTTTCTGTCTGATTTCTCAGACTTTTATCTGATTTAGTGCTCGGCTCAGATAATTGTGGGTGATTTTAACATCCATCTAGATGTTAAAAATGACAGCCTCAATAATAATAATAATAATAATAATACATTTTATTTGAAAGTGCCTTTCAAAATACTCAAGGACACTGTACACAGCAGAATAATAAAAGCAGCATAAAAGCAAGCAGTTTACATAATCATACAAGCATAAGACATAAAACAAATTTACAGTGGTTGCAAAAGTATTCGACCCCCTCGAACTTTCCCACATTTTGTCACATTACAGCCACAAACATGAATCAATGTTATTGTAATTCCACGTGAAAGACCAACACAAAGTGGTGCACACGTGAGAAGTGGAACGAACATCATTCATGATTCCAAACATTTTTACAAATAAATAACTGCAAAGTGGGGTGTGTGTAATTATTCAGCCCCTGAGTCAATACTTTGTAGAACCAGCTGCAGTTCCAGCTGCCAGTCTTTTAGGGTCTGTCTCTACCAGCTTTGCACATCTACAGACTGAAATCTTTGCTCATTCTTCTTTGAAACAGCTCCAGCTCAGTCAGATTAGATGGACAGCGTTTGTGAACAGCAGTTTTCAGGTCTTGCCACAGATTCTGGATTGGATTTAGATCTGGACTTTGACTGGGCCAGTCTAACACATGGATATGTTTTGTTTTAAACCATCCCATTGTTGCCCTGGCTTTATGTTTAGGGTCGTTGTCCTGCTGGAAGGTGAAGCTCCGCCCCAGTCTCAAGTCTTTTGCAGACTCCAACAGGTTTTCTTCCAAGCTTGCCCTGTATTTGGCTCCATCCATCTTCCCATCAACTCTGACCAGCTTCCCTGTCCCTGCTGAAGAGAAGCCCCCCCAGAGCATGATGCTGCCACCACCATATCTGACAGTGGGGATGGTGTGTTCAGAGTGATGTGCAGTGTTAGTTTTCCTCCACACATAGCGTTTTGCATTTTGGTCTCATCTGACCAGAGCAGCTTCTTCCACATGTTTGCTGTGTCCCCCACATGGCTTGTGGCAAACTGCAAACTGGACTTCTTATGGTTTTCTGTTAACAATGGCTTTCTTCTTGCCACTCTTCCATAAAGGACAACTTTGTGCAGTGCACGACTAATAGTTGTCCTGTGGACAGATTCCCCCACCTGAGCTGTAGATCTCTGCAGCTCGTCCAGAGTCACCATGGGCCTCTTGGCTGCATTTATGATCAGCTCCTTGTTCGGCCTGTGAGTTTAGGTGGACGGCCTTGTCTTGGTAGGTTTACAGTTGTGCCATACTCCTTCCATTTCTGAATGATGGCTTGAACAGTGCTCCGTGGGATGTTCAAGGCTTGGGAAACCTTTTTGTAGCCTAAGCCTGCTTTACATTTCTCAGTAACTTTATGCCTGACCTGTCTGCTGTGTTCTTTGGGCTTCATGGTGTTGTTGCTCCCAATATTCTCTCAGACAACCTCTGAGGCCGTCACAGAGCAGCTGTATCTGTACTGACATTAGATTACACACAGGTGCTCTCTATTTAGTCATTAGCACTCATCAGGCAACGTCTATGTGCAACTGACTGCACTCAGACCTAAGGGGCTGAATAATTACGCACACCCCACTTTGCAGTTATTTATTTGTAAAAATGTTTGGAATCATGTCTGATTTTCGTTCCACTTCTCACGTGTGCACCACTTTGTGTTGGTCTTTCACGTGGAATTCCAATAACATTGATTCATGTTTGTGGCTGTAATGTGACAAAATGTGGGAAAGTTCAAGGGGGCCGAATACTTTTGCAAGCCACTGTAAATAGCAGAGTGGAGAGGTTATGTGGGATAAGCTGTTATGAACAAGTGAGTTTTGAGTTGGGACTTAAAGAGAGAGAAGGAAGTGAGATTTCTTAAATCAGGAGGTCGGGAATTCCAGAGTCGAGGAGCTGAGCAGCTGAAAGCCCTGCTCCCCATGGTGGCAAGACGAAGAGAGGGGACAGAGAGAGAAAGAGAAGAAGAAGATCTGAGACACAGAGATGGGGCGGTGATCTGAACCAGAACAGAGAGATATGGAGGGGAGAGATGATGAATAGCCTTAAATGTGTACAACAACTGTGTACAAGTACTGTCGAGGATGACACCCAGAGTTTTCACAGAGGAAGAAACGGAGACCGGCGAGTTATTGATAGTAACAGAGAAACTGTTGGTTCTGGATAATGCTGATTTAGTCAACAAAGCATTTAATCTGTTATTAGACTCAACTGGCTTCTCTCAAAATGTTGCAATTTGGAGCTTTACAATAAGCTATATAAATAAAACTGAATTGAATCAAATTCTCTCAAATGGATATGTACCACAGGCCTTCAAGCTGGCTGTAGTTAAACCTTTACTCAAAAAGCATCTCTAGACCCAGCAGTCTTAGCTAATTATAGGCCAATCTCCAACCTTCCTTTATATCAAACATCCTTGAAAGAGTAGTTGTCAAACAGCTAACAGATCATCTGCAGAGGAATGGTTTATTTGAAGAGTTTCAGTCAGGTTTCAGAGCTCATCACAGCACAGAAACAGCTTTAGTGAAGGTTACAAATGATCTTCTTATGGCCTCTGACAGTGGACTCATCTCTGTGCTTGTCCTGCTAGACCTCAGTGCAGCGTTCGATACTGTCGACCATAATATCCTATTAGAGCGATTAGAACATGCTGTAGGTATTACAGGTACTGCACTGCAGTGGTTTGTATCATATCTATCTAATAGACTCCAGTTTGTGCATGTAAATGGAGAGTCCTCTTCACACACTGAGGTTAATTATGGAGTTCCACAGGGTTCAGTGCTAGGACCAATTCTGTTTACATTATACATGCTTCCCTTAGGCAGCATCATCAGAAGACATAGCATACATTTACACTGCTATGCAGATGACACCCAGCTCTATCTGTCCATGAAGCCAGATAACACACACCAATGAGTTAAACTGCAGGAATGTCTTAAAGACATAACGTGCAGAGTCGTTTCTGACCAGGATATGTCCCTGAATATGCATAATAAACAAATGTGCAGAATGCTTACTTTCACTTGCGCAGTAGCAGTTCCTAAATGCTGCCCCAAGAATATTGACTAGGGCTAGAAATAGAGCATATACTTCTCCTATACTGGCTTGTCCTATTTGGTTTTCTGCTAAAACCAGAATATAATTTAAAATCATTCTCATCACATAAGAAGGTCTCACTTTTAATCACATTTATAATCACATAAAGCTGGATGTTTAGACCTTTTACTCTCTCAGCTGTGTTAACACAGACCTGCCAGTTTCTTGAACTGGTTGTGATCAATTAATAATGTGCACGTTTTCCTACGTTTTCCCTCAACTTTAACTTTATAATAATAAGCTTTGATACAGCACTCTGTAGACAGCCAAAATTTTCAGCAACGACCTTCTGTGGATTACCATACCTGTGAAGGGTATTAACGATGATCATTTTGACAACTGTCAATATTCAGTGTTCATGTCTGTGAAGGTTGTCAGTCATCCAGGTCATCGTAGTCTAAGGAGCTTGGAAAGAAAAGCGTCTGGACTAGAACTAGAACTGAAGAAGCTTCTCGGATGAGAGGTGAAACATCTTCAAGCCACTTAAAGAAGTCCAGACACTTTTCTTTCCAAGCTCCTTAGATTCAGTACTCATAATCTTCAAATATTTTGAGATACATTAGTATATTCAAGTGTCTGTAAGTTTGTGACAGATGGAGCAAAAGAGCAAGCAAACCAGTGTGTGAAAGTGTGTAATATGATGAGGCTCCTTTTTCGTCAGCGCTAAATTGGGACAAGTGATCTAAGTAGAGCACTATCCCCCTGTGGAGCTCTGGCAGTCACTGAGCTTCAGTGTCTGCACAAAGCTTTACTCGAGCAATTGTGCAATTGTTGTCCACCTTTTAGTCTTCTTTCTGAGCTGAAGATGCTGAGACCTACTGACTCCCCTGAGCTTATGTATTATTTAAACTGTCTGCACAGGGAACCCAGGAAGGTAGTGCTCCACAAGAGTACCACGGGCTTGGGCTTCAACATCGTAGGTGGTGAAGATGGTGAGGGCATCTTTGTCTCCTTCATCCTTGCGGGAGGACCCGCTGACTTGAGTGGAGAACTGAGGCGAGGTGACCAGATTTTATCAGTGAGTATGCAAGAGCCACTATATCCACAGAGATTTACACATAGTAATGTTTCAAAATATGTTTAAGTTTTACCGAAATTATTGATGTAGAAATTCTGATGTCACCTGCGGTTTAATTCATTATGAAAAACCTTCACAGCTCAATAGCAGCCCTATTTGAGGGTCTTTACAGTATAAAGCATCCTGAGGCAGCTGTATTCAGTTTTTTGTAGACTGAATTGAACTGAATATGCAAACTGCTTACAAACAAATCTGAATAAATAAGCTGTTTTTATTTGTTGCAGTCTGAATCTCTTTGTAATGCTCTGCACAAGTACAGGCTGACTTTTGTTAAATGTGTGTGTTCCAAGGACAATGATAAAGTGTGCAATAGTTCAGGTGGCCTAGATTTACTTTCAAAGCAAATGGATGGTGGGTTTTTTCTTCTGCAGTATTGCTCCAGTATGATAACAGATAGGTGCTGTGTGTCATAGTTTATTAGCAGGTTATTTTTTTAATTAAATCTATTAAATATGTGCATTTGTAACTGACAGCTATAAATACAAAACTAGTGTTTTTCATCTTTATTGCTTTAATTGTTAAAATAATTAATAATTAATGACGAAACAGAAATTTCCTTCATTGCCAGCGAAAGCTAGGAAAGGGATAGTAAAGGACTGCTAATTTGTCTAATATTAAGAAAACACCCAGCAGAACCTCTCACAGATAATTAGGCTATTCGGCAGCATGGGAGGATTAGGGGTAAAAAATAGCATTACATAGAGGCTAAGCCTTTCAGAAAGAAAGAAGGAGAAGGGGTTAAGATTGTGTCTGCAAGCTATTTTAAAACATTGTTTTTAAATCTAAATTTGCAAAGAATGCAGAGATTTAATCAAATAAACATGTATAACCATCTAGTCATGGCATGTCTCTGAAAACTACTGTCAGGAAAGAGCCATTTGATGCATCTACAATAAAAAAAAAACTGCCATCCAAAATAAAAATAAAACTTCTAAAGGGTCTTATCCTATTTGTAGACTAAGATGACTTGCAAAGACTGCGTTGTAGTTTGACTGTTCAAATTTTTTAATTCTTTGTGGAAATGATTGAACCTGTGTTTTCTGAGCTAACAAGGAAGGGAAACATCCAGCTGTGCAAAAAACTTGCACATCTGTGAAGATACTTTTTATATTAAACATGTTGAACATGTGCTGCCATCCAGACAATCTCCTTTACAAAAAGCTCTGCTAAACCAACAGCATGGCTGCTTTAAAACCCAGAGTCCAGTCCCATCGGTCAATAGTCCCGATCTGTCACGTTAGTGGTGGATCATGATTAAACTTCTAAACAAAAGGAAGCAGAAGCAGCTTGGCAGCTGAAATCAAATAAGAATGGAAAACATCTCTTTTAAAACTACAGTGATTTAAAAAATAAGTATTTAGTAGTGCTGTCAAAATTAATGCGTTAACGCAAATTAATCCGCCATCATGGTCAACGCGATTAAAATTTTTAACGCAATTAACGCATCTGGAGTACAGAATGACTCAAAATCCCTAAAATGTTTCTGTTAACTCATTTCGGGCAGTTTGGCCAAGCAGAGTTACCTTCGCACATGCGCAAATGGGCAGTTGATCTGGTAGTGACGGGCAGCTGAACCAATCAACTCAATATGGAAGATGATAAACGCACATCGGCCCTCTCGACGGGAAATTTGAGTATTAAAAAACCAAGAAGACGGAACAGTCGACCAACATAAAGTCTTATGCATGTTGTGCAAGAAGGAATTTTCACTGAAGCACTTCCTGCTTAAAATATCACATTGACGCGAAGCATACGTTAGCCAGGATGCTGCTAGCACTTTAGCTAACGCGTCACCCAGCTTGGACAAACCACTCACGGAGCATCGCGGACTCAGTAAGTCGACCTCGGACATATTGACTGACGCAATCGCCAAGTGGATTGCAACAAGCTGCTTTTCTCGAGTCTGCTCATGCAAAATGAAATGTGATTAATATTGAATAAAAATTATATTTAATCGTGATTAATCAAAATTAATCCAAAGTAACCCTGTGATGAATCTGATTAGACATTTTAAATATTTTGTTTGACAGCAGTTTGATATAATTATATATTAGTTTATACTTACCTATTAGGTTTTTTTTTTTTAAGTTGCATTTCACAGGAGAAAGCCTGTGCTAAAAGACTGAAGAAAACTATTCAAATTCTCTTTGAATTTAAGCATTTAACATTCTTTGTGTTTATACTTCATTATATTGCATAAATGTATGTTACAAGCTTAAATATAAAGTTGAAAAAATGTAATTGCAACCAGGCTTTTGATCAAGTAACTGCGATTCATTGCGATTAAAATTGTGAGATTAATTAGTTAATTTTTTTTATCTATTGACAGCACTAATATTTAGTTTTACACATTTAAATTAAAATCAAAATAATTAATGTTGCAGAATTAAAGTCACATTTCCATTGAATTCAGTTCAATTCACTTTTATTCATACAGCACTAAATCACAACAACAGTCGCCTCAAGGTGCTTTACATTATAAGGTAGACCCTAAAGTAATAGATACAGAGAAAACCCCAACAATCATATGACCCCCTATGAGCAGCACTTTGGTGACAGTGGGGAGGAAAAACTCTCTTTTAACAGGAAGAAACCTCCAGCAGAACCAGGTTGAGTCCAATAACAGATTAAATGCCATGTTGAGGCTGTCATTTTTAGCATCTACATGGATGTTAAAATCACCCACAATAATTATTTTATCTGAGCTCAGAACTAAATTAGATATAAAGTCTGAGAAATCAGACAGAAACTCTGTGTAAGGACCAGGTGGACGATAGATGATAACAAGACTGGTTTCTGAGTTTTACAGCTGGGGTGGACGAGGCTAAGCATCAGGCTTTCAAATGAATTAAAAGTCTGTCTTGGTCTTTCATTAATTAATAGGCTGGTGTGAAAAATTGCTGCCACACCTCCCCCTCGGCCTGTGCTTCGAGGTTTCTGGTAGTTAGAATGACTCGGGGGTGTTGATTCATTTAAACTAACACAATCATCCTGCTGCAACCAGGTTTCTGTAAGGCAGAGTAAATCGATTTGTTGATCAATTATTAAGTCATGTACTAACAGAGACTTGGAGGAGAGAGACCTAATATTTAATAATCCACATTTCACTGTTTTACTCTTTGGTTCAGATGTGGATACTGTATTGTTCTTTCTTTGTAATTGTTTATGTTTAAGTTGTTTGTTGCTGGTTTTTAGTTTGTTTTTTGTCTGTTTGGAAGCTGACACAGTCTCTATGGAGATGGGTTTTTGGGGGGGTAGCAGGAGGAGAGAAGCTGCAGAGAGGCGTTTTGGGGGGTTTAATAAATTTGACCAGATTTCCAGAAATGAGAGCTGCTCCATCCAAAGTGGGATGGATGCCGTCTCTCCTAACAAGACCAGGTTTCCTCCAGAAGGTTTCCCAATTATCTATGAAGCCCACATCGTTTTTTGGACACCACTCAGACAATTTCAAATTCAAATTCAAATTCAAATTCAAATTTTATTTGTCACACACACACAACCATACACAGTATGACATGGGGGTGAAATGCTTGTAGCTGTACAATGCCCGACCATTAAATGACAGAAGAAAAGTTCTACAATATTTACAATTTACTACAAAAATTTACAAATTAACTTAGGAATTTACAGTAAAGAATGTGCAAATAGCAGAAGAGATTATAAAGATAAGGATTATAAATTATAGGAATTATAGGATTATAGGAAATGTGTGGTGGTGCGTGTGGTGACGTGTGTGAGAGTCCAGTCTTATAGTGACGTGTTTGGGAGAGTCCAGTCCTACACCTGGTTCAGGCCCCGAATAGCCTGGGGGAAGAAGCTCCTCTTCATTCTCTCTGTTTTGGCCTTAAGGGAGCGGAAGCGCTTCCCAGACCTCAACAGTGAGAGGAGTCCATTGTTGGGATGGGAGAGGTCCATCATAATCTTCCTAGCTTTGGACTTGCACCGCTTGGTGTAGATGGACAGCAGGTCAGGGAGCTCTGATTGAATGATGCGTTCTGCCGAGCGCACCACCCTTTGCAGATCTCGTCTATCCTGCTTGGTGCTGTTCCCAAACCAGGTGCAGATGTTTGACGTCAGGACGCTCTCGATGGTGCAGGAGTAGAAGTTCTTGAGCACCTTCAGTGGCAGATGGAAGTCTCTAAGTCTTCTGAGGAAGAAGAGACGCTGACGGGCTTTCTTAACCAGGGTGTTGATGTGACAGGACCATGACAGGTCCTGAGTGATGTGGACACCCAGGTATCGGAAACTGTCCACTCTCTCCACTGGCGTGCCACTGATGATGAGGGGTTTGTAATTCCTCGCCTGCTTTGTAGTGAAGTCCACGATCAGCTCCTTAGTCTTGCTGATGTTTAGGAGGAGGTTATTCTCCTGGCACCAGGTCTCCAGGTTCCTAATCTCCTCCAGGTAGGCCGTCTCGATGTTGTCGGAGATCAGGCCCACAACAGCAGTGTCGTCAGCAAACTTGACAATGGAGGTGGTGTCGGATGTGGCTACACAGTCATAAGTGTACAGTGAGTACAGCAGGGGGCTTAAAACACAGCCCTGAGGCACTCCAGTGCTGAGTGAGATGGAGGGGGAGACTTGTTTTCCCACCCTCACTGATTGGGGTCTGTCTGTGAGGAAGTTGAGGATCCACTGACACAGTGATGAGCTGAGTCCTAGATCCGTCAACTTGGTGAAAAGCTTAGAGGGAATTATTGTGTTGAATGCTGAACTGTAGTCCACGAACAGCATCCTAACATAATTCCCTCTGCCAGTGTCCAGGTGACTCAGGGATGTGTGGAGCAGGTGAGATATGGCATCGTCTGTGGAACGATTAGTCCGGTAAGCAAACTGAAGTGAGTCGATGGTGGGAGGAAGTGAAGAAGTGATGTGATCTCTCATCAGTCTTTCAAAACACTTCATCACAATTGAAGTCAGTGCTACTGGACGGTAGTCATTGTGGCAAGCGGGCTGTTGTTTCTTTGGAACAGGGACAATAATGGACCGTTTGAAGCACGTGGGAACCACAGCTTGGGCCAGGGAGAGGTTGAAGATCTCCGTGAACACCGGTGCTAGTTGATCAGCGCAGGCTCTAAGGACCCGGCCAGGGATTGCATCTGGTCCTGCTGCCTTCCTGGTGTTCACCCTCCTGAAGGTGTTCCTCACGGCATGCTCTGTGATGACGAATGCATTTTCTTCACTGGTGCACTCCGAGCGCGCGCGGCCGTTTGTTGTTTTAATTGCTGCGGCGTCGAAGCGAGTATAAAACATGTTCAGCTCATCAGCCAGTGAAGCATCGGCATTCATCATTGAAGAAGCTGGTCGTTTATAGTCCGTTATAGTCCGCAGTCCTTTCCACAGGCTCCTAGAGTCGCACTGTCGTAGCTGTGACTCTAGTTTTTCCCCGTAGCTCCGCTTTGCCTTTCGGACCGCGCTGCGCACGTTGTAGGACGCAGCCTTGTATAGGTCCATATTACCGGAGACAAGCCCTTCATTGTAGGCAGCGGTGCGTGATCTCAGAGCGTCGCGGATGTTCTTATCCACCCACGGCTTCTGGTTGGGAAACGTTCGGATGATAGTTCTTTCTGCTGTGTCGTCCGCTAGTTTCCCGATAAATCCCACAACCGCTTCCGTAAACATGTTGATGTCATCAGAGCTGCGCCGAAACATGTCCCAGTCTGCGTCATCCAGTGCGTCCTGCAGCGCGGCCACCGATTGGTCTGTCCAGCGAGCGACCTCCCTCCTGATTGGTGGTTGCTGCTTTAGCCTTTGTTTGTAAGCAGGTATGAGGAAGATGGCGGAATGGTCCGATTTTCCAAATGCCGGCAGGGGTTGAGCCTTGTAACAGTTCTTGAACGGGGTGTAGCAGTGGTCTAATGTCCTCGTGCCCCGGGTGGGGCAGTTGATGTGCTGGTGAAGGTTGTGAAATGTCCGTTTGAGATTCACTCTGTTAAAATCTCCCATAACAATGAGTGCGGCATCTCGGTGAAGTGTTTGTTGATGTGTGAGAGCCTCATGTAGCTCACATAAGGCAGTGTCCGAGTCCGCGTGAGGCGGAATGTAAACAGTGCAGGCAATGACCGCAGTGAATTCCCGAGGGAGATAGAAAGGGCGACACTTAACGATCAAAAGCTCCAGATTGGGCGAGCAAGAGCGTGTGAGTGGGGAGATGTTTGTGCTGTCGCACCATCTGTTGTTCACCATCAAACACACTCCACCACCTCTTTTCTTCCCCGACTCCATTGTCCTGTCCATGCGGTAAACCGAAAAGAACCCCGTCGGCTGCACGGCATGGTCTGGTATCGCTGGGTTCAGCCAAGTCTCGGTGAAGCAGAGGAGGTTGCAGTCCCGAATGTCTCTCTGGAACTTGATTCTGGCTCTGAGGTCATCAAGCTTGTTCTCGATGGATTGAACATTGGCTAGCAGGATACTGGGCATGGGTGCGCGGTGTGCGCGAGCCCGTAGCCTGTTCCTGATGCCGGCTCTTTTACCTCGAGGCCGTCGCTTAGGGTCGCGTCCTTTGTTCTCTCTCAGGATCTCCTTTGGCCAGGTTGGGTCCGGAGTTAAACATGGTGAAATGTTCGTGTACTGCAGACCAATAGAAACCAAAGTGTCTCTACTGTAGCAGATTTGTGTGTTTTGCATGATGCCCATGCAAGATTATCGCAGATATAGCAAAAAGTGACGAAAAAGTGGAGAAGTTAGGGCAGAGCATCCAGCACGGCAGCCGACCTCACCGGCGCCATTTTAATCACACTTTAATCATTTAAGGAGAACATCCAGCTAAACATGTCACTCCTGGTCTGATTGGGAAGGGGACCAGAGAAAACTACATTTTCTAAACCATCGCTACTTTGTTTTATGTAGCAACGGAAGGTGGGGATTTCAGAAGAAGACATACAGCTCATTAAATACATGATGGATATACATGGGGCAGAATAATGGAGTAAATCCAGTCTAAAGGATGATGTATCATTACCTTTACACCTCAAAAAAACAACAACCCTGAACTTGTTACTATTGTTACTAGCTTCCAGGCTTAAAGGATCATGATCCTATGTCAATCCATTGTTCAGGGAAATTGTGTCCAGGAAACTCAATCCAATGAGTCCTTTGCCAAACCAGCATCTCTCGAAGTTACAGTCCTTTGCCTTCCCTCCCTCTGCTAACAACTGGACCACAGTTTGCAATTTAAAAAAAGAGGAAGACAGTCTTGATCTCCCCCAATCACCTGAAGCTCAGGTTTACTGTCCTGAATGAACAACAGTCAAAAGTGACAAAATCCACCTTTTGGCACTCTTGTAGCTATCTTAAAGGCTTAAAGGCTTGTGCCAGGGTACCAATTTTTGTGGTAGTGTTGTTTGAGGTTTGAAAACAGCAGAGGTGCTGCCTTTTGAGAAAATGCTTCTCAGCTATTCCGATACTCCTGACACTGAAGGGATCATTAAGGATTTTTGCTTAGGCAGCAGCTGTCCTTTACTCCTAGAGTGCTTGGAGATTTTTTTAGGTGCTTTCCCAACTTTGACAAATGTCCATCTATGATAATTAGATTTACTCAGGGACTTTTTGATATAACGTTCCTCCACTTCCATGGCTGCTGTGTCTGTGGGGAAGCTGTTTGCTCTGTGTTGTAGTGTCCTGATGACACTATATGCTCCAGTGGATGATGGGAATCTAACCTTAAATATCAGTGTTTACTGTACACACTGACTTCATATGTCCCCCATTACTGGTGGAAATTTCACAGCCTAAGAAGGCTAGACTTTTTATTTTTCATATTCTCCCTGGTGAACTTATATATAAGTTTAAAAGGCCGGTAAGTATCCTGGGGCAACATACTGTGTGTGACTGCTAAATAGAAAGCATTTAGATGTAGTGGACCAGGAATACAAAGTAGGATCGTAGAGAAAACCAGGGAACAAGGGAGAACAATATTGAGGGACGACACGATAATGAAGCTTGAGTGCTTCCTTTAGCATAGGATACACTTGACCATCCTTTATGATAGGGAAAGCGAAATCTGTCCAAAAATTTAGACAGGGGGAACAAAACTGAACCCAAGGCACATGAGACAGGGACTATCAAAATAAAACAGGAAAAGCAGAGTCAGGAGAAACAAACAAACAGACACAACAGACTCTCACAGGAGACACTGGGATAAGACACAAAAGGAACCTAATTGACAAGAAACCATCAACCAGAAACAGAAAGTAAACTCAAAGACATAAAAAGAACTAAAACCAAGATTAAACCATATAAAACTTGAACTTTTATCTTCTTCATAATGCCAAGGAAAGAATCAAGACTACAAAGTTAAACTCAAAATGCTGACAAATGACAGCTTTGTACATTCCAGTCAATGCTAACACTAGCACATCTCTCTTATTATTGGCAGACACCATACAAACACTACTACAGTGGACCCAACGGCACACATATTACTGCAGGTGATTTTAATCAGGCAAACTTAGAGTCTGTCCTGCCTAGATTTTACCAGCATGTAAGATGTGTGACCAGAGGGGAAAACACTTTGGCTCAAGTTTATACAAGCATAAAACACAGAGTGTGTTATCTCCCACACAGAGGCCGGTCTGACCACTTCTCTGTGATCCTCTCCCCTGAATACATCCACAGACGTATACACAGAAGCAGCACAATTCCTCTGAGTCAAGTGTCTTTGGCAATAAGGACTTGACTGTTCATACAGAAGCTGTTCTATCCATCAACTTCTGTGTGGGAAATGTAGCAGCAGAAAAATGTGTGTTTCCCAATCAAAGGTCCTGTAAGCTGTCAAACGTGTCCCCAAAGCCCATAATTCCACTTTCAGGGAAGTATATAGTGCTGCCAGAGCTGACCTGAAGAGCGGAATCAGGAAAATTGGAGCATAGAAAATCAACTCTCCCATAATAACCTTTGGTAGGGTATCCAGCGTATTGTCAACTTCAGGAGGCAGACCAACACAGTCATGGACACGAGCATCACACTTAGCAAAGGAACTTCTCACGCTTTGAGACACCTCCCCCGTAATCCACTATTCTGTCTCAACCATTAACACCTTCCAAGTCCCAGTTTTGAGCTCCCAACCATTGACTGTACAGGTTCAGGATGTAAAGTGGATGTTAAGAGGGGTTGGTGCCAGGAAAACATCTGGACTTGACAGTATCAGATTTTTTAGGGACTGTGTTCACAGTCTTCACCAGAATTTTCAACCTCTCTCTGAGATAGGCTTTCATCCCATGCTTTAATTATTCCTGTGTTCAGAGCCTATATCAACCGGCTCTGAACACCACAAAGACAAAGAAGATTATTCTGGATTTTAAGAGATTATTTACCAGAACAGACAAGATGAGAAAAAAGACAAGAAAAATATACAAATTCCCCACTCACCCCTAGTGCTCCGATTACCACTGGGACCACCGTTACCTTCACCCTCCACATCTTCTCCAGCTCTTCTCTGAGACCTTGGTATTTCTCAAGCTTCTCGTGTTCCTTCTTCCTGATGTTGCTTTCATTCACTTTCACAATGTCTATCACGATGTCCACCTTCCTCTGCTTGTCCAACACTACTATGTCCGGTTGGTTAGCCACCACTATATTGTCCGTCTATATCTGCAAGTCCCACCGAATCTTAGCTCGGTCATTCTCCTTGGGGGCGTCTCCCATTTTGACCTCGGGACTTCCAGGTTATATTCGGCACAGATGTTCCTGTACACTATGCCGGCCACTTGGTTATGGCGTTCCATGTATGCCCTGCCTGCTAGCATCTTGCACCCTGCTGTTATGTGCTGGATTGTCTCTGGGGCATCTTTACACAGCCTGCACCTGGGGTCTTGCCTGGTGTGATAGACCCCAGCCTCTATGGATCTTGTACTCAGAGCTTGTTCCTGTGCTGCCATGATTAGTGCCTCTGTGCTGTCTTTCAGTCCAGCTTTGTCCAGCCACTGGTAGGATTTCAGCCACCTCCTCTATCTGCCGGTGGTACATACCGTGCAGGGGCCTATAATTCCATGATGGTTCCTCCTCTTTCCTGTATTTCTGCTGGCTGAGGTATTCACTAAACACGCGGTCGGTTGGGGCCATCTTCCTGATGTACTTGTGGATTTCCTTTGTCTCATCCTGGACTGTGGTACTGACACTCACCAGTCCCTGAACTCCTGCCTTACACCTAGTGTACAGCCTCAGGGTTCTGGACTTGGGGTGAAGCCCTCCATGCATGGTCAGTAGTTTCATTGTCTTGATGTCAGTGGCTTCTATCTCCTCCTTTGGTCAACTTATTATCCCAGCAGGGTACCTGACCACAGGCAGGGCGTAGGTGTTGATAGCCCGGATCTTGTTCTTATCGTTTAGCTCATAGGTGTCAAACTCTGGCCCGCGGGCCAAATTTGGCCCGCAGCCTAGTTACATTTGGCCCGCGAAGCCATACCAAATTACTATTAGAGCTGGCCTACTGGTATTATACAGCTAATATATATATTGTTTAGCATTAAACTTTCCTTATTCCATATTCAGTTTTTCAGCAAAACTTGTTTGAGTCCATAAGAAAAGAGTCATTCTCATATCTGGAGGAAGATTTTTTTTTCAATAAATATTAATGTTAGCCCGCAACTTTGTTCCAGTTTTGAATTTTGGCCCACTGTGTAATTGAGTCTGACACCCCTGGTTTATCTGACTTGTCAGGACTTGCTTTACCCTCTGCAGGTACTTTGTGGTTGCAGCTTTCTTAGCAACCTCTTCATGGTTCCCATTTGCCTGTGGGATCCTCAGTTACTTGTAGCTAACCTCTGTATCTGCAATGTTGCCTTCTGGTAGTTTGATCCCCTCAGTTCTGACTACCTTTTCTCTCTTTGTTATCATCCGACTACACTTCTCCAGTCTGAAAGACTTTCCAATGTCATTGCTGTATATCCTGGTGGTGTGGATCAGTGAATCGATGTCTTGTTCACTCTTGGCATACAGCTTGATGTCATCCATGTACAGGAGGTGGCTGACAACTGCTCCGTTCCGTAGTTGGTATCCGTAGCCAGTCTTGTTAATGATCTGACTGAGGGAATTCAGGCCTATGCAGAACAGCAGTGGGGACAGAGCATCTCGTTGGTAGATCCCACACTTGATGGTGACTTGTGCTATGGGCTTGAAGTTGGAAATTAGTGTTGTACACCACATCCCCATTGAGTTCCTGATGAAGGCTCTTAGGGTCCTGTTGATTTTGGCATTCCAGGATCCAGGTGTGGGGCATTGAATCATAGGCCTTCTTATAATCAATCCAGGCAGTGCCCTGTGCACTGGAGGCTGATTGGTCAGCCTAGTCTTGCAGTCTCGGCTGACTGCTCGGTCTACCAGTAGTTGGTGCTTTGCACGTCTAGTATTCTTGCTAATCCCTTTCTGTGCCCCACTCATGTATTGAGCCATGTGCCTGTTCATCTTAGACGCTATAATGCCTGACAGGAGCTTGTACTGAGTGGTACTGAGGCAGGTTACTGGCCGGTAGTTGGATGGGACCGGTAATTTCTTGGTGATCATCACTGTCCGGTCTTCAGTTTGCCATTCTGTGTGTGGCTGGTCTATTAGCAGCTTGTTCATTTGTGCTGCCAGACGCTCGTGGAGTGCAGTCAGCTTTTCAGCCAGTAGGCGTGAACCATGTCTGGGCCTGGTGCTGTCCAACTCATACTGGAGACCCTTGCTTGGATATCTGCCACTGTGATGGTCACTGGACCCTGTTCAGGGAGGTCGCTGTGGTCTGCCCTCAGATCCACTAGCCACTGAGCATTGCCGTTATGGGTTGTGTCCTTCTCCCATATGCTCTTCCAGTATTGCTCCGTCTCCAGCCTTGGTGGTGCTGTTCTCAAACTGTTCCCCTGCCACTCGGCTGGTTCTGAGGAGAACAGCTGGCTTATTCTCCTGCCTTCGATCTCTCTGGTGTACCCCTTAAAGCAGCTGGCGAAGGCTGTGAGTCTTTGCTTGGCAGTTTCCACGGCCTGTGGTATGAGACAGTTTGCTGTACTTCTTAGGCACCTTCTTCATCGCACCTTTCTGCAGCTCCAATAGTTGGCTAATCTCCCTCCATGCTACCTTGATTTTGGCCTCAAGTCTCCTTCTCCATGTTCAACTTGTAGCCAAGCATCTCACTGATCACTGCTGCCGTAGTGTAGATCAGCTGGTTATGGTCACAGTAGGTATTGTCCAGAGTGCTGCATTCATATCATCTAGTAGATCTTCTGAGGGTATGTTGTCTTGGTACCCAGCTACAGAGGATCCAGGTTTCAAGCTGATCCAGGTTTCAAATGGGCATTGGAAATAACACCCAATGACCAAAAAACTAGTTTGGTTGATGAAGCAGTATATAGGCCAGCCAACCAGACATTGTGGGGGTTAAAAAGGAACACAAGACTGTAGTTTTGGTTTCAGCAACAGCAGGAAGAAAGAGCATGAGAAAACAGAGAAGTACCAGGGGCTGAATGAACAATTGGTGCAAACATAAAATCCAGAATGGTCCCAGTGGTAGTAGGAGTAGTAGAGTAGGAGCTGTAACCCCAGAACTGGAAGAGGGCTCCAGCACGTTCAGCCCACAACATCAGTGGTCTGCGTCAGTAGTAGGAACAGCTGAGGTACTCCATAGAACCTTCGACCTCAGGAGGACCCAAGCTTGAGGATCATACACACATACCTCTCTCCTCCCCACAACCCCCACCCCACCTGCGGGGATGAAAGATAGTGAAAAGTTTCAGCTTTAATTTTAATTAAGGGCTTTGACAATTGTCATTTGGGAAAATTCACAATAAAATTGATAAATGGGTTAAACTAAATCTGAAGCTGAATTGTCCTCCTATTAATGGACACCATGCATTAACACTGAGGTGAAATAAAGTACACTTTTTTGTATTGCAGGTCAATACACAATATACAGTAAAGCAAACTGTAATAAAATAATTCAACTTTGTTGTTAAAATAGGTCAATGGCATTGACCTACAAGGAGCCACACATGAACAAGCAGCTGCAGCCCTAAAAGGAGCAGGACAAGTGGTCACCATCATTGCTCAGTACAGACCTGAAGGTAAGTCAGCTGAAAAAAGTTAATGCACTTTACAAGCACACCAATCATGTGGTGTAAATGCCTTATTAATCAGCACAAACCTAACACAGGACAATGCTTAAATAGATCTTTGCGGGCCTCTAAGTAAATTGGCTATAATTGGGCCAAGTGATGACCTCCTTATGTACAGTTGTGCACATAAGTTCACATACCCTGGCAGAATTTATGATTTCCTAACCATTTTTCAGACAATATGAATGATAACACAAAAACTTTTCTTTTCATTCATGGTTGGTGTTTGGTTGTTATACTCAAGGCTCCATTGAGGTGTCTACAAGATGTCATGAGGTACAAGCCGGAGGTCGTCTATGTCCCTGGCAAAACATTTGTCATTCAAGATTCAAGATTCAAAGTGTTTATTGTCATGTGTACAGAAGAAATAGCATTTCAATAAACACTTTGAATCTTGAATCTCGAATGACATCGCCAATACGTTGTCGCGTAGCCCACAGGCTTGGGCAGATTGCTACGTAGCCACTGTGATACAGGGCATTCCAGCATCTCCAAGCTGAATGTAGAGCATTAAAGAGACACTGCAACTGATGGCGACTTACAGACTGCCATCACCTACATACGCAGGGGATGGCCTGTATACGGAAGTAGTGTGCCACCGAACATCAAAGTGTACATGAAGGTGAAGAATGAGCTATCAGAGGCCAAAGGCCTGGTTATACGAGGCTGCCAAACATCGAGGTGGACGACGCTGTCACCTACCTGCTGCATCGGGTCTTCTCTCATCTGGAGAGAACCAGTTGCATTGTGAGAGTCATGGTTTTTTTTTATTTCTCCAGTGCCTTCAACACAATCCAGACCTCAGTGCTAAGTGGGAAGCTGCAGGGAAAGGGAGTGGACCATCACTGTCCTCGTGGATTGTTGACTACCTCACCAGTAGATCCCAGTATGTGACTGCGGGACTGTGTGTCTGAGGTGGTAGTCTGTAGCACGGGGCCCCACAAGGAACAGTACTTGCTCCTTCCCTCTTCACCCTGTACACTGCAGACTTCAGTTATAACACGGACACTTGCCATCTCCAGAAGTTCTCAGACGACACCGCCATTGTGGGCGGTGTGAATTAGGGAGTAGACCTAACTCAGCAAACTGGTCAGGAGGGCCAGCTCTGTCCTGGACCATCCGCTGAAGTCCATCGAGCAGGTTGGGGAGGATGTTGTCTAAGCTAACATCCATCATGGACATCACCTCCCACCCCCTGAATGAGACTGTACGAGCACTGAGCAGCTCGTTCAGCAGTGGACTTTTACACCCACAGTGTAGGAAGGAGCGCTACCGCAGGTCATTCTTACAGCAGCCGTCAGACTCTATGACACAGTTTAACATCCTTTGGTCATCTTACTCACCAGCTTGTTTGTTCACTGTACATTTTATACATATCTCTGTACAATCTTTCTATACATATTTCTGTACATCGTTACCTGTAAATACGAACTTCAGTTGCTTATGTATATAGGACCACTTTGTGTCTCCCTTTTATATTTTATATTCCCCTTGCTATAAGAGCTGTGTAACACCCACATTTTTCATCCGGAGATAATAAAGGTTTATTCTATTCTATTCTATTCTATTCTATTCTATATACTGGGTTATGTTAGTGCCCATGTTGCCCATCTGATATGTTTTTGTGGCAGGGCTGCCTAGTGCCAGTTTTATTCCTAGCTGTCGTACCCGTTGTTGTGCTGTTATAACTGATGCTGAGCACATGTTCAATAAAGCAAACAACTGTATTTACTCTTTTTAGATAATAATCACAAAACAAACTACCCCACCTACATACCCAGTTCTTACTACCCTGTATTGCCCCTTTTAACATCAATGACAGCTTGAAGTATTTTGTCATAGTTGTGGATGAGGCTCTATACTTTCTCAGATGGTAAATCTGCCCATTCTTCCTGGCAAAAAGCCTCCAGTTCCTGTATTTCTTGGGCTGTCTTGCATGAACTGCAAGTTTGAGGTCTCCTCAGAGTGGCTCAATGATATTGAGGTCAGGAGACTGTCATGTCACTTTATTCTGCTGTAGCCAATGACAGGCCAACTTGGCCTTCTGTTTTGCATCATTGTCATGTTGAAATGTCCAAGTACGTCACATTTGCAGCTTCCAGGCTGATGAATGCAAAATTTACTCAATTTAAAAAAAAATTCCTTTTTTGATAGCTTACTGCATTCCTATTGCCATCAATTCTGATGAAATATCCTGTGCCTTTGTAGCTCACACATCCCAAAACATCAGCTATCCATCACCATGTTTCACATCAGGAATGGTGGCCCTTTCACCGTTCGCCTTGTTGACTCCTCTCCAAGTGGCAAACGTTCAGTTTAAGTCTCATCACTCTAAATGACTTTGTGCCAGAAGGTTTGAGGCTTGTCTCTGTGCTGTTTGGCATATTGTAAGTGGAATACTTTGCGGCATTTGTGTAGTAATGGCTTCCCTCTGGCAACTCGACTATGCAGCCCATCTTTCTTCAAGTCCCTCCTTATTGTGCATCTTGAAACAGCCACACCACATTTTCAGAGAGTCCTGTGTGAAGCCTGAAGTTATTTGTACATTTTTCCTTGCATCCCCAACAGTTTTTCTGGCACTTGTAGCTGAAATTTTAGTTGGTCTACTTGACTGTGGTTTGGTTTCGACAGAACCCCCAATTTTCCACTTCTTAATTAGAGTTTGAACATTGCTGATATTTTCTTATATACCTTTCCTTTTTTATAAAGTTCAACTTTTCCCGCAGATCCTTTGACAATTCTTTTGCTTTCCTCATGACTTAGAATAACATCAGTGAATGAAAGATGCACGGGTCTGTCAGGAGCCCAGAAAGTCACTGACCTTTTATACACACCCACTGATTACAAGCAAACACATCACAGGTGACGATGGTGACATTTCATAGCCTTTCTAACCTTTTTGTGTCAAGTTGTGTGCAAGTCACCAGGATATGTAAACTTTTGATCTGGGTCATTTGGGTAGTTTGTGTTGTGTTAAAAAAAAAGAGTAACCACAGTTTGACAATAAATGGCGTCAGCCAACAACGAGTGAAAGAAAAGGTTGTGTGTTATCATCCATACTGTCTGAAAGTTCTGCCAGGGTATGTAAACTTATGAGACACCTACAGAATTAGCACCTATGCACTTATATTCAATGGACGCAATGTAAGAATCTCACAGAAGTCGTTTCACTCTTGAACACTTTGTCAGACAAAGATTAGTTCATTGTAGTGTAAAAATGTTTCTTTATTGCAATATCTGCATTGGAAACACCCCCATACACAAGCAAATGAAACACAGTCAGAATGAATATATGTGTGGACAAGATGTTTGCAAACCAATTTACAGCATTTCAAGAAAATATATTATTGTGAAGTTTATTCACCGAGGCAGCATATACGTTGAATACGTCCACAGTGTTTCACAAATAAAGAAAAAGAGAACCAAAGTATTTTTAGTTCCCATTTAATGTGAAAATTCTCACTGAGCGACCCCTTAAAAACACTTAAGTCTATCTCTCATTAATGAGATTTAAGTTTAGTTTTTGTGTCATTTTTAATCTTATCTTCTATCAGAATTCCTCTCTAGGAGCTACGTGGACTCAGTGAAGTGTTGATCAGCTGATCAGAAATCTAAAACAATTTGCTTCCCCAAACAGGTTATTGGAAGGATTTTTATTGAGAGTACTGCACAGGTGATTTGGGGTGGACGTGGGCGATATAGCCTCAAAATGATATCAAAATATCATTTCAAGATAATAATCATATTTATGACAATACAGAATCAGTGTGTGTAATTAGTAAACAGAAAGTACTTAAACAAGAAATGCTTGTATAGTGCTTGTATTTCATACCTTGGGATCTTGTATCTTGGGTAGAGCGTGAACCACTTGCTTTTCCAACGTGTAACTGCATCAGTAGTTTCCATCCACCATTTGCTCTTTCTGCCGTGTGGATTGCAACTAGCAAGTGCAGCTGGTAATGCTTGGGTCATTTGATCACATTTGAGTCCATCACCAGCTGCTAGCTTCTGCTCCTTCACAGCCTGATTGTGTTTTTGCCTCAGGTGGTGGGTGAAACAAGTTTGTGGTTTCCCACATTAGGAGGAACAATTTTATTGCATATTTTGCAAAGTGCTGTGTTTTGTTGAAGGTTGTTGAAGTATTTAGGTAATAAATTCTCATTTAACAAGCATTCTGCTTCTTTAAACTGATTTTTTGCTAAATTTCAAGCCACTGATTTAATCATCACGTTTTCTCCACTCCACCAGGTTTATGACCTGAAAAACATTCCTGATCTCCATCCAATTAAAATCTACAACTGGGCGCTTTTTAGACAGTCGCTTTGATGTTTTATTTAAAACATCTTAGAGCTATTAGCCAAAACACTTGGTATAACCTAGCACAGTGAACTGTGTGTCCTTAAAAAAACTGAGGAATGTGGAAGCAGTAGGTCTAAAAAATAACCTACAGCAGATAAACCGTATCTGAAAGTCATGTTCTTAAGAAACAGGAGGAAAAAGCAAAACCTGACCTGAAAGACATGTCTGCTCCTTCAGTGGATCTATCTGCTGTTCATCAGTCTCATCAGAAATGTCTTATTTTGTCTTCGTTTCTGCTAAGGCTGACGAGAAGTCACCAAGTGAAACAAACATGTGTATAAAGTTTAAGTTGTCATCAGTATATACAGAGGTAAGGAGGGAGGTACAACAGTGTGTGTATACAGCCATCAGTGAAACACAGTAAAGGCTCCATCATGGTCATACCACCCTGATTAGCTTCCAAGATCGGACAAGATCTTGGAAGCTAATCAGGGTTGGGCCTAGGTACTTGGGTGGGACGCTGCCTCCCCATTGGTGTGTTAAAGCCAGTGTGTCCACCTATCATTGTCCAGTATTTTTCCTATGGCCTTGTGCTGTATGGCTGTGGCAGTTTCTTTCAACCCTCTATTCTATAATACATATTTGTGTAGTAAAATATAAACGCGTGTAAATTATGAGGTAATTGTGAATATAAATAATGAGTTATACAAGATAAAAAATAAATTCTAACAAGCATCACTTCTTGTTCATGTTACAATGCACAGTACAGTGTGTGTGTGTGTGTGTGTGTGTGTGTGTGTGTGTGTGTGTGTGTGTGTGTGTGTGTGTGTAATCTCTATGTGCTTTATCCAAAGCACACACTCTGTTGATTTACCTCATTGTTCTCACAGTGTTCATTCACTGTGTGTAGCTGCAACACTTTAAACATAATAGGCTTGATGTTCTGTCCTTCTACCCTCGCTCAGATATAATGGGAGACAGTCCCACCTTTGTCAACAGTATAAACCATGTATTTGTTTTTTATATTTGTTTTTTAAACGCAAAGAAAACTTATTAAATGTCAAACGTCAAGCAAGAATGATCAATTATGAACTAGGCATAATTCAAACCATGGACATTTGTTCTTAAAAAACACATCTGTTACAGATTAAACGCTGTGAATATTTCTGCTAATTTATTACAATTCTGAAAAGTTGTTATGATTTCAGCAACTTTTCTAATATCGACTTCAGCTTCCTCTCCTGTCTTCACGAGACAGTTTAGCTCGCTGGGCTTGAGCACCAAACACTGTCTATGAAACAGTGTTCAATAAATTAGTGCTTTAATATTAACATTTTTATGTTTCTGGTTAAAACAGGAAAGCCAGTAAGTGGCTCACTTTTGTGTTGCCAAAGTGAGTCAACATGTTCAGTGCAGAACTGGTGGATCCTCCTGCACTGGAACAGGAGGAAGAAAAGCTAGGGTCTGTGGGGCAGAGTATTTGGGTGAGGCGCTGCCGGGTCTCCGGACCAACAAGCCTAAGTGCCAGCTGGCTACCAAAGAATTTGCAGCAATTTAGAGCAATTTGCCAACAATATGTTTACAAAAAACAAGAAACAAAGAAACTTAGTGTTTGTCTCCTAGTAGTTAGTAGTTTAGTTATTTTCCTGTTATTTAAAAAAGAGGTCAAGTATTAGTGAGAAAACAATATAGCCAGCCACAGTGATTTCATACTGACACATTGTCAGACTCACAGTCTTGCGTTCCTTCTTTTTCTTTTGCTCCCTTCAGGTGTTGCCTCACCCCGTCTGTAACATCCTCCTCTGTCGCATAAACTCTGTCCATGTCCTCATCAGCATATATAAATATACAAATATGTTTTCAAAGGTAGTCTTATTTTTTTAATTCCTTTTTTCATATATTGCCACATCACAAGAAAAGTTGCCTCAAAGTGCTTTTTATAGCAGTACAAAGAAACAGACAAAACCCCCACAATCATCTGATGCTCTATGAGCAGCAGTGGGAGGGAACGTCTCCTCTTTTAGACGTAAAAAAGGAAACCAGAGAATCTGTCTCCTATTTCTTTGGGTTGTATTGTTATATATCTGATTGTATTATACAGCAGCTTGTGACACTGTCCTGCTGCTGATGTGCTGAAATGGGATAAATGCCTTTGTTTCTATTTTCGTAGGTCAGGTATGAATGCATGCTGCTAATAAGAACCCACTGCAAAGAGATAGGTGTTTCCCTTTCTGTCTACTGCTGACACACAGATTTGAGATGTGTGTAGACACCAGGGAGAAAGAAACCAAGACAATATAAAAAAGTGGAAACTGAGCATGAGACTGAACGTGCAGACAGTTATAGAATATCTGTTAGTCAGCAACAGCTGCTGTACACTTCTCTTCTTGTTTCTTGGCCCAAAGCTTAACTCCTGAACCTTTATAACTAATAAACACTGATGGCACAACATCAGTGTTTATTAGTTATCAAGTCCTCAGACAAGATACTGTGTGTGTTTCTGTGTGTTTTAGATGAAAGCGCTGCATAAAAGTGAGCGAGAGACAAAGCGTGACACTGATAATGCAGGATAATGAGGGCAGCTGAAGATATATACACAAGAGGTGATTATAGAGAGGGAACAGCAGGTAACACAGCTGCAGTGATCACACAAGGGAACCAAGGGAACTAAAAGGCCTGATAATAAACAGAGCAGACGGACATAACCTTACAATGACAGTTATACCTTAAACAATATCTAAATGCAAATTCCATTAAAGATAATTACTCAAGACCTTATTGGTGTCAGACTGTCAGTGCTGATCCACGCTAACCTTGTCTTGTAGAGTACGGACGTTTTGAGGCCAAAATCCACGACCTGCGGGAACAGATGATGAACCACAGCATGAGCTCCGGGTCAGGATCCCTGCGAACCAATCAGAAAAGATCACTCTATGTTAGGTTGGTCTGTTTTGGATTTTAGATGGTTGTGGTGAATTCAAAGAATGCAGAAAATGAAAAAACATCCATTCTGCAGTCAGACATCCCAGGCTAAACAGCAAAGCTGCTTTTGCGTCGTTTACTTTTGTAAGCTTGTGTGTCTTCATGCACAGATGTCTGACCCTAACTAAGATGAAGATTTATGCAGATATTTGAGATGTGTGACTGAAACAGAAACACATTCACTATTTACTATAGTAACTATAACTGCTGAAATCCTGCATCTAGTTTCTCTTTGCTAATTTAGAATAAAAGTCACTTACTGCAAAGAAACAGGGATTATTATTTTATTACTGCTCTTCTTTCGTGGAATAGGGCACTTTTTGACTATGAAAAGTCAAAGGACAGCGGTCTTCCCAGCCAAGGGCTCGGCTTCAGGTTTGGGGACATCCTGCACGTCATCAACGCCTCCGATGATGAGTGGTGGCAGGCTCGCCGTGTTACTCCACATGGTGACAGCGAGGAAATGGGCGTCATCCCAAGCAAGAGACGGTAAGAAGTGAATACACTAATGTGTGAACATACTATTGACTAGTTTCTTCTAAACTAGTCATTATCCAAAAACAGCCTGTTTTTGATTCAAGTTTATTTATAAATCACCAACAACAATAGTCCCCTCAGGGAAGTCAAAGAGCTGAAGACCTTCGTGATAACAAAAGCCAAAACGTAACGTATCCCAGTCCTGAATAACACTGGCGCAGAATCAAATTCATCTGAAAGGCAAACAAAGCAAAAGTGCCAAAAAGGTGTTTTCATTATCAAAGAGCAGAAACCATTTGTCAAATGTGGGATTTTTGTTTCTTCGCTTTAGGTTTGAATTGTGATTCGTGTCACAAATATGTCGTATGTTCCCCCAGTCATGTCTGTGTTTGCTCGCTTCTGTGTGTCTCGTCTCCTTTAGTCCATGTTTCCCTCCTAGTGTTTCATCCTCGTCTCCCCGTCTCTCTCTCTCACACATGTGTGTTCTCCCCTACTTGTCTCTCGCCCTCTCTGTCCTCCCTCTGTGCCCTGGGTTTCGTCAGTCTGCATCTCAGTGCGTGTTTCTCGCACTTCCAATTTTACTTTGATAGTCTCCCCCAGGTGTTTCCTCTTTGCCCTGATTCCCTCTTCGTTTACTGTCTGTGTCTCCCTCCGTCCAGTGTCGTGATTGACCCTTCTCTCAGTGAGCTACATGATGTAGTCACCTGACATGGGTTCACCTCACAGGTGAGCCTGTCAGGGTTCATCTGTAGAGTTTCTTGCCTTCTTAATGACGTTGGGACCATCTGTTGTGTTGTGCAGCAGTCAGGTTGGTGCACAGCTGACAGGCCTATTTGACAACTGCTAGAATTCATATTATGGCGAGAACCAATCAGCTAAGTAAAGAGAAACAACAGTCCATCATTACTTTAAGAGCTGAAGGTCAGTCAGTTGGAAAACTGCTAAAACTTTGAATGTGTCCCCAAGTGGAGTCACAAAAACATCAAGACTACGATGAAACTGTCTCACATGAGGACGCCTCAGTAAAGGAAGACCAAGAGTCTCCTCTGCTGCTGAGGATACATTCACCCGAGTCACCAGCCTCAGAAATCACAAGTTAACAGCAGCTCTGATCAGAGCCCAGATAGATGCCACACAGAGCAGCAGCAGACACATCTCTACATGCTCAGAGCAGACTGTGTGAATCAGGCCTTTATGGTCAAACAGCTGCTGAGAAACCACGACTAAAGAGAAGAGATTTGTTTGGGCCAAGAAACACGAGGAGTGGACATCAGACCATCTGTGCTTTGGTCTGATGAGTCCACATTTGAGATCTTTGGTTCCACCTGCCGTGTCTTTGTGACACAGAAAAGGTGAGCGATGGTCTCTACGTGCATGGTTCCCACCATGAAGCATGGAGGAGGAGGTGTGTGTGTTTGTGTGTGTGTGTGGGGGGGGGCTTTGCTGGTGACGCTGTTGGGGATTTATTCAAAACTGACGGCAAACTGACCCAGCATGGCTACCACAGCATCCTGCAGCCACAGGACAATGAGCCCAAACACACCTCCAGGCTGTGTGAGCTGATAGCCCGGCCTCCACAGTCACCTGTGGGTGGCTATAACTTGAAAGCAATCCAGGCATGAAGGGGGGCGACTTTGAGGAATCTAAAATATAAAACATGTTTTGAGTTATTTCACACTTTTTTGTTTACTACATAATTCCTCATGTGTTCATTCATAGTCTCGATGCCTTCAGTAAGAATCTATGACAGTGCTGCCCAATCCCAGTCCTCGAGAGCTACTGTTGCCCCCTATATGCTATCCTGCAGCTTTTAGATGCATCCCTACTCCAACACAGCTGAATCAAATGAATGGCTTGTTATCAGGCCTTTGCCAAACATGATGGCATGCTGAATAGGTAATCAAACCATTTGATTCAGCTGTGTTGGAGTAGGGATGCATCTAAAAGCTGCAGGATAGTAGCTCTCGAGGACTGGGATTGGGCAGCCCTGATCTACGATGTAAATGGTCAAAGAAACATAAAGAATTAAACGTGCCCAAACCTGACTGCTAGTGTGGGTGTTAGTACTAAAGATCTCACACGAGTTTGGATCTCGGTGACTTCGGCCTCAAGGTCTGCCTCAATTTTCTGAAAATCTTGTGAGTGTGAAAACTCTAGAACAAAGACACGGGAGTTTGAAAGTGATGCAACTGGTGTGTCCACCAAAAACTTGGTGACCTTGACCTCAAGGTTAGAGGTCCTTTTGACAAAGCATATAGTTAGGCCTGGATCAGGTGACCGTGAATCGGCCCTTAGTTATGCTGCAATAGGCTGCTGGGGGACTCCCATGATGCACTAAGCATTTCTCCTTGTCTCGCCCATTTTCACTCATCATGGGTTAATAAACTATAATTAAGCATTAATGATTCTTGATCTCTGGCTCTCTTTGTCTTGTCTCCCTTCCCTCACCCCCCACTGTCACAGCAGATGGCCCTGAGCCTGGTTCTGCTGTTTCCCTCCCACCGTGTTTCGTCTGATTGTTGGGATTTCTCTGTGTTATTTAACGGTCTTTTCCTTACAATATAAAGCGCCTTGAGGTGACTGTTGCTGTGATTTGGTGCTAAATAAATAAAATGTAACTGAATTAAAAAAAACAGAAGTCATTATTTTGAACTTGAGAACAAAGCGATGTAGGTTTTTTAAATTCATACAAGGTGAATGTGGATGCAACAACTAGGAGCTTTTCTGTTAGCTTTGAAGTGCTCCTGTAATTTCATTCAGCAGTGTACAAATGCAGGGCCATGATACTGTATTTGGACAGCTATTAATTTGTTGTCCCCTGAAGGAGCCTTTGTTAAAACAAGCTTAAAACTGGGGGTTTTCAACTTCAAGTACTTGCAGGTGCTCAGTAAGCATCAGGAGTGAGGTACTGGTAAGATCAGCAATACTGGAGAAAAGTAAAAGCATTTAAAGTGGGCTGACAGGATGAAGCACACAATGAACCCAATTCAATAAGCAGTCTGTTACCACACACCTGATGTTTGCTGATGTTTAGCTGTGGTCACTGGAAAGGGCAGGAGTACGTGTAAAACGTATATGATTTACTCATGAAAGTGGCCACTTTCTCATTACTTTCATATATTGTTTTAGGAAGTATCCAAAACATACAAGTTTCATTATATAATTTTTCGAGGGATCTTATATCTGTTTTCACTCTTATACGCTTTTCATACAAGTTTCACACAAGACAGACTTTGTAAGATTTATATATATATCTTTTCCATATGGGGTAGAAATTGTTAAGACTTCCTTCTTCTCCTCACAGTTGCTAAACTTTATACATACCAGTGTAGAATAAAAAGGGGATGTTTTTTCCTCTTCTGGTTTCATTATTTTAATAGGGCACTATTAGTTCATTAGAATCATATAACCAGCTTTGCATTAAATATATACTGAAGTTTTTGATCTTGCATTAGCCTTTGTATTACAGTGATTGTTATAACTCTAGTTTGATTTTCTACTTACAGGTACCAGAATAATATGATCTTTCATTGCAGATGTGACCATGATCAACTTATACATATTGCAGTTTGTTGCTTATTATAGAGTTGTGCTCAAGTTAATTAAGGGTTAAAAGCTACAGTCAGCGTGAATGTCTGACTGATCTATGGAGGGGAAAGGCTTCGAGCATAGAGGGCCGCACGCGCCTACATACCACTGATATCATATTATTCTTTGTGGTCTTTTATTCAATTATGGTTTTTTGCTAAGTTTAAAGTGGTAGTTAATTAAACAACATTGATTGAAATATTAAATACCTGAGTCAGTTTCCGGGCTTTTTAGAGAATCAGTGAAAAGCATAAATCATCACTTTCATGTTTAATAATTAATGATTGAAATGAACTGAATAGCGTTTAGAAGATTTGTTAATTTGTTTGTCTTTTGTTAAAAAGAGTGGTTTCAATAACTTCAGACACACCTTGCAATTGTGCTTATGATGAGTTGGCACTTGGTCTTTTGAAGGTCATAAGCTTCGTTCGGCGTGATGGTCCGGACTGATATATTGCAGGTTTTGACTTTGAGTGCAGAGGGCTAAATGCAAACATGCTTACAGTACATATAATACATATAATACATATAATTCAGGAATGTGTCCGGCCTGAGGCCTTAACTCATTTGGAGTCTCACTATATTTTACTCTACTTGGTAACAGATGACCAGAGTCAATAATTAGCCTCAGAGACCCTGAGGGCTTGAAGTTTATTACCATGTTTGGAAGGTGTTATAGAAAGGAGAAGTTCTATGTCTGTTTGTAGCCATTAAAGATGTACAAGATGTACGATTAACTGTGACTAATGTCTGGAACCTATTTTGATCTGTCATTACGCATGAAGGGGCGTTCTAATACCCTGATTTTTACAAAACTATGGAGATGTGTTTTTTGTGATGAGATCTGAGGCTGTCTGCATACAGTTTCCATCTCCCACGGGTGTGACCATTAAAATCATCGTTTGACTTGACCTGGCCGGACCAGTGTTGTTATTGTGGTGTTTCTCCTGTCTCCATCCCCAATATTTTGAACCGTAACACCAGCTGACTAGTTATTTCCTCAACAGGGTGGAAAGGAAAGAGCGGGCACGTCTAAAGACTGTTAAATTCAATGCCAAGCCAGGGTCGTTTGAGTCAAAAGGGGTGAGTACCTCGCAAAGTGGAAATTTCTATTAGTGCGATGATCCACAGGCTAGTTCAGATAGAACTGAACATGTATGAGAAGCTTAACCTGCTGTTTGCTTTGCCACACAAACAAAGTTAACACAGACAAACATTTTTATGCCTTCATGAACAAACAAGTAATCACTTCCAGTGCAGGCAAGTAAAGCTTAACTTTGGAAAAGTCCATCAGATCATTTCTTCTGTAAAACGTCTTCATTTGTATTTGTTTCAGTTCTCTTGATATTTTACGTGTGTGCTTTGATTTGCACCCTTGTTTAATCAGCCAACCTCTACTAAGCTTCAGGTCATGGACTTCCTGCCCCGACATTCTCCTGCCACATTTCATTTTTGGTTGCATCCAGTGATGACAATGTGCGCAGGCCCAGGGTTGTCTCCACCATACTTTACAGGTTTGTAAAGGTTTGCCAGGCTTTTAACTTCCAAATATAACACTGCGCATTCTCAGCTCCCCACAGAGCTTTGCTCAGTGTTGTAGATCATGCAGGAGTCTTTGGCTAGGTGAAGTCAGGGGCTTACTCATTTTTCCAGCCGGCACTGTGAGTGATTACTTGACATGAAAAACAAGCAGTTTTTTGTGTATAGTTGACTTCACACATGGTCAGTCAGGTCACCTACTGATCAGAAGGTTGGTGGTTCGATCCTTGCCTGCTCTAGTCTGCGAGCCAAGTATCCCTGGGCAATAACCCCAAGTTGCTCTCCGATGCATCCATCGGAGTATGAATGTTAGCTAGAGAGCACTTACATGGAAAAGAGTGAATGAGGCAAGTTGTGTAAAGTGCTTTGACTGCTCAGAGTAGAAAAGCGCTCTATAAGAACCATCAGTGCAAAAATCCTGACAATGCCACAAACCCTTTCTTACAGCTGTAGATGTGCTTCATTTATTAATCTTACCTCCCACAAGTCAAACCTGCACCACCTGTGAATTATCAGCTCAACTTCATTTTGGAAACAGATGTGGTATATTTACAAAGCATCAAGTGCAATATATTCTACCACCACAGACACACATCATACAGGCAGGTTATTTCAGCTGTCATCCTCTCAAATTCCATCTTTTCCTTCTATTACTGCATGTTTTTACGTGTTCTTATGGAACCTCTTTCTTATATTTTATTTTTCATGGCATGTTCTGGGTAACTGTCTCTCACTTTGCTTTTATTTTAAACGGGTGGCATGTCAAGAAGTGTGCAATCTCATACTGATTTATTTAGGAATACAGCAGAAGAAGCTCGGTCGTTTTATATATCGCTGTTGTTGTCTGACAGTCTTTGGTTGATCTCATCTATCTGTGGCCAGCTCGGCTCAAAGCTTCACATATTATTAGGTCAACTTAAAACACGCAGCAGTGATTCACACTTAACTTCTTGACATTCTACTTCCTGCAAACAGTTTTGTCTGCATGACAATGATACACCTGTTTGCCCCATGCTTTCTCTCCCTTCGCAGTCATTCACTGACAAACGTAAAAAGAATTTCATCTTTACACGAAAGTTCCCATTCTACAAGAACAAAGATGGTGAGCAGGATGGCAGTGATTCAGACCGTAAGTAAGCTCACAGACACATACGTGCTTTCATGCAGTCAGTGTAGGTCACACGTCAGGCCAGAAGGGAAACCACAGGTGTGTTTCCAAGTGTGGGAACCTCACGGAGACTCTTTGCAGTCATCCTTGTTTTCTGTCCTTTTCTGATGCAGAAATGCGATAATCACTGCTCTCATAATCACTGCTGTTCATTTTGTGGTGATATTATATGACCCAGTTTCCCTTCAGAGATCATCTAGGTATTTTGGTATTTTGGCTCTCCCTGCTGGCCGCTCATTGTTTTGAGAAGGACAGATCTGTGGGCCGCACCCTCTGTCCTCATTTCCTCCACCTTTTGCTTATGTTGTGGCTGTCCTCCTTGCTCTCTTTCTTCTGCTCTGACTCTCTGTGGACGGCCAATAGGACATCCTGGGGATAGGTGATGATGGGTATGGGACAAAGACATTAAGTAAGTTGGTTGTTCTTCTGCCTGCATTACTGCATGCTGCAGTTGTTGGCTTTATCTTGCTTCTTGGTCCACTAAAACATGACATGTGGCAGAGGTTTAAAAATGTTCAATATCTGTATAATGTCATGTAAGGATTTCAAGTAACCATCTTTTTCTTGTATAAGACTTTAAGAATCGTTTAAAATGCATCAGAGGACAAATATTTAAATTAAACTACTGAAATCTTATTATACATATATTGGGTTAGTTTTTATGCTTTCGGTGGCTTGTGCCATTTATACCTTGGCGCGTCTGTAATGTTTGCATTATCTGAGAACTGCATGATTTGTTAAGGGTCGCAGGTTCTGCAGGACACAGTTATGACCTTGTATTCGGCCTAAGGAGGAACCACTGGGATCTCTCACGACTCCACCAGCATGATCTTTGTTATTCCAGCCTCACTATGTGGATATTGTTTCATGCATGTTTGCATGGTGCTTTTGTTTTCGTTTATGAGCATAGCAGCTTGAATGACAGTCTTAGAGGTTGCCACGGTTACATCTGTTTGTTTGGGCCTTCTACAGTAAAATGTCATTTGCTGTTGGAGTTCATGTTTCAGCGTTGCGGGTATGTGTTTATGTCCAGTAGTTTGATTATTGCGAAATACTGAGAGTATTTAATTATGCGTGTTTCAGTACCTAAAATTCAAATCAAGACAGGTTTTTATGTTTTTAAGAGTTTCCTAAATTAGCTAATTATTAGCACTGACAACACAAACGCATCACTGAAACCACCGTGTACTTTTTTGAAGTTCTCATTTGTAAACTAGAAGATACTAAAATATCAGTAAATGTAAAACATGAATAAAATGTTGATTATTACAGAGTTATCTCGAACTGTTACATGTATTTTGATGGGTTTTTCTTTGTTGCCCACAAATTCTGATAGCTAAAGGTAGCACTATATTTTGTGAAATATCCTAACAGGAAGTCAAGAGGAAGTGATTCTCTCATATGAACCAGTGATGCGTCATGAAGGTAAGCTAAAACTTTTTTATTATTAGTCTTTTATTTATCCAGGAAAAAACCTCAGTGAGATTAAAAATCTTATTTCCAAAAGAGATCTGGCATCATGGCAGCAAAAGTCAAAAATACATGTACCACATAAGTACATAACAAATACAAAATCCCACACAAACATGTGAAAAATACACAATAACAGATCAGTTAAGAGCGACATTAAAAACAATCACACGGACTAACAGAGTTATTCTCTCGTTCCTTAAAGATGGACTTAAACTCCATCAACATAACCAACTCTGACAGTTTCAGATCCTTCTGCAGATTATTCCAGGAAACAGGGGGCAGCGGATTTAAAAGCCCCAATTCTGTTCTGATTTTTGGGGACAATTAGTTGTATGATGTTGTGAGAACAAAGGCTGTATTGGTTGTGGGTTTTTTATTTCAATTAATTAATTTATTTATTCTTTTGTGTCCTTAAAGCAGGCGTTAGACACATCAGCCACTGAGCATTAATGAGCTTCACTTTCAAGTTGTTGATTTAGATACAAACACGTCACAGCTATCTCGGGCTTTGGGAATTTTTGCACATGCCACATTCACAGACAGTCACACGGGTGGATGCATTGGGGGTAAGCCCACTCTGACAGCCCACAGCCCACTCTGACAGCCCACAGCCCACTCTGACAGCCCACAGCCCACTCTGACACCTTGATTGTTTTTTTGGTTTTTATGACTTCTTGAAATGATATATTTTGTTAAAATTTAGTTTCGTATGTTTTTTTTTTTACAAACTAGGTTTTTCCAAATAGTTTTTGTGTGCCAGCCTAAACTCCATATTATTCCTCTTTTCTGTTAAGCAGCCCAACAAAGTTAGGGATGGTTTTAATACGTTTTCTCACCACAAACTGCCCCGCATGTGAAATCGAAACGTATAAACTTTGCAAGAACTGTACAGTTTCCCAGTTGCTGCTGTCTACTCTACAGATTTTCTATTATTTATTCATTTTTCTATTACAAGAATCGATATATCCTTTGTAGATGATAACAACATAAGTAAAGCTATGCTACGGTCCTCTAAGAGTTTACTTTTTATGAAGTCTGTGTTTCTCCTTTAGTTAACTATGCCAGACCTGTCATAATCCTGGGACCCATGAAGGAAAGAATCAATGATGACCTCATATCAGAGTTCCCAGACAAGTTTGGATCTTGTGTGCCGCGTACGTATTTGACTTTGCATTGCTAATGTAAGGATGAAGTGGGAAACAGGACATTACAGATTAGTATTCCAGCTTAATGGAAGAAATGTCTACATCTGCATCCATTGGAGACCTTTCTGTGTAGAGTCTGCATGTTCTCCCTGCTACTGTCTGCACTCTCTCAGGCTCCCATCCACAGTACAAAGACATGGATGTTTGGTTAGCATGCATGTCTGTGGCCATTCTACAGTATGTGTGAATGTGAGAGTGGGTGGTTGTCTGTCTCACTCTGCTGGTGCTCAGGTAGATTCCACCTTTGACCCTTGGACAGCTGGAATAGGCAGCAGCTCCCTGCGCCCCTAAATTATACAAACAGTTGAGAAAAACTGCAGCGATTCAATCAGTAGCTGAGGGACAGCTCACACAGATTCCACCAGCCTTCTCATTGTAGTAAACCAAGTATATATGGTCTCCATTGTGAGAATAGATCTTGTAATCTCCTCCACACAGGAACACCGTGTTAAATATTACTTAATGTAATGACAGTGGCTTGGGTATTGCTGGTTTGTAAGAGAAAGCTGTCACAAGCTGACCCAACAGGATCAGCCTTCGTCTTCTTCAGTTGTGTGTGTTGTGTTTGTCATCAGCTGCAGCAGTTTTGATTTTGCATGTTTTTATTTACCCATCTCTTATTTGAATTTACCCTTTAAACCATATAAAGCTGCTAACCGTTCAGGTTATCAAGGTAAGTGAGCCCATGAACTGATTCTCTCAACCTACTGTTTAGAAAGTCCTTTAAAGTGAAGTAGTTCCCATAAACAAGTCCATTCATCTTTTTGGAACCACAGTTTGTGTATAATGTGGAATTTCTGTCATTGATATTGTTATTATTATTATTATATCATTATGGTGCACTAATAATATAGAATTCTGTGCCACATCCTCTCCATATATTAACAGAGGCGCTTACCTGTGAGTTCAAAAACATGATCACATTTATGTCACAGCTTGGTAATAACATGGTAAGAGTGGTTTTAGTATTAGTGTGATAATAAAGACAGAACATGCAAGTAATACCATTTACTTACTGAAGTAAAGGCCACGCAGTACCTTGGTATTAATCACAAGTATATCAGTATTTTACTTGTTCATTATTAACCTGTTATCCCAGCATTACCGTGTTATTACTGTGCGGTGCTAGCAGTGTTATCCCATGTTTCCAGTTTAGCCCTTTAATCTCTGTCGGATAGCTTTAAAGGTGAATTTGTTACAGTTAATGTGAGAATTGTAAAATGTGAGTGAGGTACTTATTCATTTAGATAGAATTATAGCAAATGTAAAGTTACTAAGAGTTAATGTTCCTGCTCATACTGAAGATACCACTCGACCAAAGAGGGACTACGAGGCTGATGGGCGAGATTACCACTTTGTGATGTCGAGGGAACAGATGGAGAAGGATATCCAAGAGCACAAGTTCATTGAGGCTGGGCAGTATAATGATAATCTCTATGGAACGAGCGTCCATTCGGTCAAATACGTGGCTGAGAGGGTAAGATTTGATCTGTTTGCCAGCAGCGTCACTGAGAAGCATTTTAAATATAGTTAAATATAATAAGTGTGCAGAGTGCAATATATTCTCTGAGAAATCAAAGCAGCTGCACTGCACTTTGAAAAGCAAAGACGATTTAGAAACACATAAGAGTTGTTTTAAAATGATCTTAATATGAGAGCTAGTGTGATTCTGTGTGCTACAGCTAAAGCTGTGCTTCTGTCTCAGGGTAAACACTGCATTCTGGATGTTTCTGGAAATGCTATCAAACGACTACAAGTAGCACAACTCTATCCCATTGCCATCTTCATAAAACCGAAGTCTATTGATTCATTAATGTGAGTATTCATGTGGTCTTTTGTCACACACTAACAATAGAGGTATTGTTTGATGCGCACATTTCTATTCGTGTGTGTGTGTGTGTGTACAGGGCCATGAATAAGAGACTGACAGAGGAACAAGCCCAGAAGATCTTTGACAGGGCGATGAAGCTTGAGCAGGAGTTTGGTGAATTCTTTACAGGTACAGTGTTAAAACAAACCATTTATACTGAATCACTGTAGCTCAAACGTTGTTTGAACCGTGTCTAAATCCAAAGCTTAGGCATCAGTGACAGTATTGGTTTAGTCAGACAACTGAAAAAGCTTCTACTCCTCAATAAGGAGAACAGCACGCTGTAAAGATTTTAGCATGTATAACTTTTCTACCTTTGCTGAAGTTTTGTACATCAAAAACAGAAAGAAACTTAAAAAATCATTTAAAGACTAATTCTATTGGTCTGGTCTGAGCTCACGATGTCACCAGACGCACAAAATTAGGAATTCTAAACCTGTCTCAGTACAGCTGAAAGGCGTTCGGCGCCTTCAGTCCTCTCTTCTGAGGAACCAGCTCCCAGTTTGGATTTGGGAGACAGTGTCATGGTGAATTGGGTTAAAGGACTCAGGTGCGAGACTCCTTGCAGAGTGACAGTGAATTTATTCACAGTGAAAAAATAAGTCAACAGTTCGAGTCTGTAATCCAAAAAGGGCAGTGCAGTGATACAGTGGCTTCTCCCCGTGGTGACAGTGCAGTGACAATCCAAAACAACTCCTTGTGCCCGCTCCTCCTCCGATCCCTGGATCCTGGAGGCAGATGAGAAAAACACACGCACAGTAACGAAAACGTTCTCTCTCCTTCACAAACTAGGTATGCTAATCGCGACTACGCTACCCGGTTTAGCTCAACGTTCCAGCGTTGGTTGTGACTCGACCGCACCGTTAAATAGGTCTGCTTCGGATTAGGATGGAGAGGAGAACACCACAAAGTACACGCAAACACAACAAAAATTGGCAAGGCGACCGGTGAGGACCGTCTAGCCGTGACAGACAGACGCCATCTCTTACTTTATGCTCGCTCATAGCGGGCCCTCTGACTGTTGGGGTTTTCTCTGTATTATTCTGGAGTATTTACCTTACAACATAAAGCGACTGTTGTGATTTGACAGTAGATAAATAAAACTGAATTAGATTGACATGAAAAATTAAATTGAACTGAATCTGAGGTTTAACTAATGGATGGAGTCTCCTCGTCCAATACTCTGACATCAACCTTCCCGAGGAGGCTGAGGAGTGTGAGCTGTACGCTCGAAAACACTCTCCATTCCCCTCCTTGAATAAAGATGGAAATGAAAATTATCAACCTACCGAAGACCAAACTCTCATTCCAGCAACTCAACATGGCACTGGGTAGTATTTTATATGGCCCCCACACTCGTATGTAACCTCAGCAGGGTCCAGGTATCAGCTCATGCTGTCAGTAGTGACCCTGGACAAATGCAAACTAGTAAAGAAAATGGTCAGAAAAAAATGTCAGTGGCCTCCACAGGTTAAACCGTTCCTGTTTGAGAGTCGTGTCATTGTTGGGCCTTTGGTGCACACGAGGCTAATTCATTAACACCAAAGTAGCTGAAACAGATCAACAATGCATTCTGCTAAATATTCTGATTAAAAGGTGTTCCTGTAATTGTTTGAAGCAGTGTAATGCTGTGAATGCTTTATTGTGATATACAGGACATTCATTGCTTAGATGCAGTATGTTGTGCTGAAGAAGCCAAGACCATCCAACTCCATTCAGTCTACAAATTGCATGAATAAAGAAATTAAATCATGTAAAAAATAAAACTGTGGGCACTGATGTCAGTCTAGTGTTTAAAATATATGAATCACTCTGTCTGAAGTCTATGTATCACAAGGTTATGTAATATTTACCTGGACTGTTGATGCTTTCTGTTTACAGACAGCACTGCTGGAATTACATATTTCCACAAGCAAAGCCAATAACTGAAAAATGTGCCATATGAGCATTATATCATGCTCCCCCAGAGGAATGTTGGCATGAATCCACCGGTACACACAGTATAAGGATCAAGGCTGCCTTTCACTGTAGAGTGCTTTCACATTCCTCTTACTCTTCTTCTGTGATGGATAGGCTAGGAGAGTGAATGCCAAAGCAAAATGTCCTTTGGAAACACGTGTCTCTTTAGCAGTGGGCCAGAAACATCCAACAACCAGTTTACATTTGCTCTTCATCTCCAGTACATGGACCACAAGACTCATAAAAAAGCTAATTGTAGAAGCTAAACAGAGACGCTAAATAACTCACCAAATCTAATAGCAATTGGGGAAAAGGAAATGCTGTTGAAATCCCCCAGTTTGAGTCAACTTCATATAAATCTGGGATTGGGGTTGTTGTTGTTGTTGTTGTTGTTTTTTCAATCCTACCAGCGTATGTCAGGAATCTTCAAATCCTGGCTTCCTGAATAAAAACATCAAACTTTCATGTATCTGTGAAGGTTCATTCATATGTTTTTTTTATTTGCAGCACTGGTTCAAGGAGAAACCTTGGAGGACATTTATACCCACTGCAAACAGGTCATAGAAGAACATTCAGGACCCTATATCTGGATCCCCTCAAAGGAGAAAGTATAATAGCTCATTATGCTGGAAGGCAGTCTGGACTTTTAGGATCTAGTAATATGAAAACTGTTTGGCAACAAATAGTGTTTATAAATACATATTGTGAATAAGTTGGCTTTTTTTATTTGTTCATTTGATCTTGTGTTTGATTATTGTTTGTTTTTCACTTAACCTAAATGTTCCTGAATGTAAACCACAAAAATGTTATAAAGTTTTAGCTCACAAAGTATGTATATTTGCTTTTTTCTTATTTAAACAAAAAGGATAAAAACAAAATAGATTTGGGATATATAGCTGCATTAATACAAAGTGGAAGGTGGCATGTACGGTGCAGATATCTTTGCTTTGTCAGCAATGGAGAGAAACCCGGTGACTGGACTTTGACATCCTTACTGGCACTGCACACTGCAACTAGTAAATACTGCTGAACACTGCTTTGCTTTGTGTTTATTTACAGTATCATTTCTACCTTAAATGACTATCTTCACTCTTTTGACATGACAACATTTGTGAGAAAACTTTTGTTTCTTGTTGTCGGCGGGAACATTTATCCAGATACTGCTGTGCCAATGCTGAATCAAGAAAGACAGCTGTTTAGACTTCAGAAAGCTAATACTTTATTTTCCTAATAAAATCGCTTCCAAAAGCAGAGATTTATTTGCTGTAAATTCAACTGGGATTCAAAAGTCCTTTATAGAACATATTTAATTTAAGAGATTAGTGTAATGTGATCTATGGAGCTTGGAAAGAAAAGCAACTGGACTTCTTTAAGTTTCGTGAAGACATTTCACTTCTCATCCAAGAAGCTTTTTCACTCCTAAACCAAACAGTGGAGAGTCTCAGGTATTTAAACCCTGGTGGGAGTTGTTGTATGTATGTAGGGGCAATGAAGAAGGTGCCTAAGAAGTACAGGAACCTGTCCATACCTGAGGCCTTGGAAACTGGAAAGCAAGCCTTGGCCAGCCGCTTGAGGAGGTACACCAGAGAGATCGAAGGCAGGAGAATAAACCAGCTGTTCTCCACAGAACCAGCCAAGGTGTACTCTCAGTGGCAGGGGAACGATATGAGAACAACACCACCAAGGCTGGAGACGGAACAATACTGGAAGAGCATATGGGAGAAGGACGCAACCCATAACAGCAATGCTCAGTGGCTAGTGGATCTGATGGCAGACCACAGAAACCTCACTTACAGGGTCCAGTAACCATCACAGTGGCAGATATCCAAGAAAGGGTCTCCAGTATGAAGAGTTGGACAGCACCAGGCCCCGACATGGTTCACGCCTACTGGCTGAAGAAGCTGACTGCACTCCACGAGCGCCTGGCAGCACAAATGAACCAGCTGCTAGTTGACGAGAGACACCCGGAATGGCTAACTGAAGGCCGGACGGTCCTGATCCCCAAGGACCCCAAGAAGGGACCGGTCCCCTCCAACTACCGACCAATAACCTGCCTCAGTACTACATGGAAGCTCCTGTCAGGCATCATAGCGGCTAAGATGAACAGGCACATGGGTCAATACATGAGCGGCACACAGAAAGGGATTGGCAAGAATACCAGAGGCGCAAAACACCAACTACTGGTAGACAGAACAATCAGCCGAGACTGCAAGACCAGACTGACCAACCTGTGCACTGCCTGGATTGATTACAAGAAGGCCTATGACTCAATGCCCCACAGCTGGATACTGGAATGCCTAGAACTGTACAAGATCAACAGGACCCTAAGAGCCTTCATCAGGAACTCAGTGGGGATGTGGCGTACAACACTAGAGGCCAAGTTCAAGCCCATAGCACGAGTCACCATCAAGTGTGGGATCTACCAAGGAGATGCTCTGTCCCCACTGCTGTTCTGCATAGGCCTGAACCCCCTCAGTGAGATCATTAACAAGACTGGCTACGGATACCGCCTATGGAATGGAGCAGTTGTCAGCCACCTCCTGTACATGGATGACATCAAGCTGTATGCCAAGAGTGAACGAGACATCGATTCACTGATCCACACTACCAGGCTATACAGCGATGACATTGGAATGTCGTTCGGACTGGAGAAGTGTAGTCGGATGGTAACAAAGAGAGGGAAGGTAGTCAGAACTGAGGGGATTGAACTACCAGAAGGCAACATTGCAGACATAGAGGACAGTTACAAGTACCTGGGGATCCCGCAGGCGAATGGGAACCATGAAGAGGCCGCTAGAAAAGCTGCAACCACAAAGTACCTGCAGAGGGTCAGGCAAGTCCTGAGGAGTCAGCTGCATGGCAAGAACAAGATCCGGGCTATCAACACCTACGCCCTGCCCTGATCAGGTACCGGGCTGGAATAATAAGCTTGGAGGGTTACACCCCAAATCCAGCACCCTGAGGCTGTACGCTAAGGGGAAGGAAAGAGGCCGGAGACTAGTGAGTGTCAGCACCACAGTCCAGGATGAGGCAACGAACATCCAAGAATACATTGGGAAGATGGCCCCAACTGACCGAGTGCTCAGTGAATACCTCAGGCAGCAGAAACCCAAGAAAGAGGAGGGAGACGAGGAACCATCATGGAAGGACAGGCCCCTGCACGGTATGTACCACCAGCAGATAGAGGAGGTGGCTGATATCCAGAAGTCCTACCAGTGGCTGGACAAAGCTGGACTGAAAGACAGTATGGAGGCACTAATTATGGCAGCACAGGAACAAGAACTAAGCACAAGATCCATAGAAGCTCCGGGTCTATCACACCAGGCAAGACCCCAGGTGCAGGCTGTGTAAAGATGCCCCAGAGACAATCCAGCACATAACAGCAGGGTGCAAGATGCTAGCAGGCAAGGCATACATGGAACGCCATAACCAAGTGGCCGGCATAGTGTACAGGAACATCTGTGCCGAGTATAACCTGGAAGTCCCGAGCTCAAAATGGGAGACGCCCCCAAGGGTGGTGGAGAATGACCGAGCTAAGATCCTGTGGGACTTCCAGATACAGACGGACAAAATGGTGGTGGCTAACCAACCGGACATAGTGGTGGTAGACAAACAGAAGAAGACGGCCGTAGTGATCGATGTAGCGGTTCCCAATGACAGCAATATCAGGAAGAAGGAACACGAGAAGCTGGAGAAATACCAAGGGCTCAGAGAAGAGCTCGAGAGGATGTGGAGGGTGAAGGTAACGGTGGTCCCCGTGGTAATCGGAGCACTAGGTGCGGTGACTCCCAAGCTAGGCGAGTGGCTCCAGCAGATCCCGGGAACAACATCGGAGATCTCTGTCCAGAAGAGCGCAGTCCTGGGAACAGCTAAGATACTGCAGGACGCTCAAGCTCCCAGGCCTCTGGTAGAGGACGCGAGCTCGAAGGATAGACCGCCCGCAGGGGTGAGCAGGGAATTTATTTATATATATATTATATATATATATATATTTATTTATTTATGTATTTGGGGTGCAACGATACACAAAATTCACGGTTCGGTTCGATACTTTGGTGTCACGGTTCAATATTTTTTCGATACAAAAAAATGTTCATGCCTTTTTAATTTGTCATTTATTAAAATTATAAATATGTATTTTAACTCAAAAGTACAGTTTTTAAATTTTGTGTTGCTGAAACAACAAAGTAATAAAAATCACTCATCTTTGGAAAAGAGAGTTTATTAGAGAAATGGCTCTTTCCAAAATAAAAGCTATACTATACGCTTCTTCTGGGCTAAATTCTCAGCAGCATATTAAACATATCAGGTCCCCATAAGGAGAATCATGTGCTAACGGCTGTCTAAATGACTCGGTGTTAAATCTTCTGATCAAGTTAAAATTCATCAGTGTTACACAGGGGCTTCATTATGAAGAAATACACTACCAGTCCTGTCGTTGGGTGCATCCATGAAAAACATTATCTTTATTGTTTATAAGCATAGAGATGATTAGGCCCAACCAGAGAGGAGGTCAAGTTAATTCCCCCTAGGAAAGAATTGGTCACATTTTGGATTTTCTTTCTTGAGAGATTGTTTCCAGCAGGTTTCCACAGGACCTTTTAATAGTGGTTCATATTTTTTATTTTTATGGGTTTAAACCATTTTTAATCATTATCATACTTTATTTGCATGATGCAACACTTATTAAGCAGTTCAGGTTTATACCATCCAATCCTTGGTGAAACCTCATTATCTCATATGTTTTAACTCTTTTCTATTCAGATAGACATTTAAAATGTTGTCTGTAATAAGTACTGTTAGGACCCTGGTGAAAGTGTGACATAGAGAACACAAGTAAACACAAAATGCAGTTTCTAAATAAAGATGTTTATGATTAAGGGGGGAAAAAATGCACATGTACATGGATGGCCCTGTGTGAAAACCTGATTGCCCTCCCCTGTTATAAGATAAATTAACTGTGGTGTATCACATCTTTGGAAAGCTGAGTTCAATTTCTCTAGCCACACTCAGGCGTTATTACTGCCACAACTGTTCTTCAAGAAATCACTTAAATAGGACCAACCTGACAAAGTGGTGTAGACCAAAAGATCCTAAAAAGCCATGCAATCTGCCGCAATCCAAGGAACTTCAGGAACAAAGAAACAAAGTAATTTCTCAGTCTGGAAAGGTTATAAGGCCATTTCTAAAGCTGTGGGACTCCAGCAAACCACAGTGAGAGCCATTATCTACGGGATGGGCCATTTATATGGATACACCGTAATAACATGGGAATGGTTGGTGATACTAAAGTCCTGTTTGTGGCACATTAGTATATGTGAGGGGGCAAACTCCTCAAGATGGGTGGTGACCATGGTGGCCATTTAGAAGTCGGCCATCTTGGATACAACTTTTGTTTTTTCAATAGGAAGAGGGCCATGTGACACATCAAACTTATTGGTAATGTCACAAGAACAACAATGGTGTGCTTGGTTTCAACGTAACTTTATTCTTTCATGAGTTATTTACAAGTTTCTGACTACTTATAAAATGTGTTCAATGTGCTGCCCATTGTGTTGGATTGTCAATGCAACCCTCTTCTCCCACTCTTCACACACTGATAGCAACACCGCAGGAGAAATGCCAGCACAGGCATCCAGTATGCGTAGTTTCAGGTGCTGCACATCTCGTATCTTCACACCATAGACAATTGCCTTCAGATGACCCCAAAGATAAAAGTCTAAGGGGGTCAGATCGAGAGATCTTGGGGGCCATTCAACTGGCCCACAATGACCAATCCACTTTCCAGGAAACTGTTCATCTAGGAATGCTCGGACCTGGCACCCATAATGTGGTGGTGCACCATCTTGCTGGAAAAACTCAGGGAACGTGCCAGCTTCAGCGCATAAAGAGGGAAACACATCATCATGTAGCAATTTCAAATATCCAGCAGCCTTGAGGTTTCCATTGATGAAGAATGGACCCACTATCGTTGTCCCCATATACCACACCAAACCATCACTTTTGTTGTTCCAACAGTCTTGGAGGAATCCATCCAATGTGGGTTAGTGTCAGATCAATAGCGGTGGTTTTGTTTGTTAACTTCACCATTCACATAAAAGTTTGTCTCATCACTGAGCAAAATCTTCTGCATGAAATGAGGGTCCTGTTCCAGTTTTTGTTTTGTTCATTCTGCAAATTCTGTGCGCCGATCTGGGTCATCCTTGCTGAGATGCTGCAGTAGCTGGAGTTTGTAAGGGTGCCATTTGTGAGTAGCTAATATCCGCCGAAGGGATGTTCGACTAATGCCACTCTCCAGTGACATGCGGCGAGTGCTACGCTGTGGGCTCTTGCTGAATGAAGCTAGGACAGCCACTGATGTTTCTTCATTAGTGACAGTTTTCTTGCGTCCACATTTTGGCAAATCCAACACTGAAGCAGTTTCACGAAACTTAGCAAGCAGTTTGCTGACTGTAGCATGGGAGATGGGTGGACTCGCAGGGTGTCTTGCATTGAAATCTGCTGCAATGACCCGGTTATTGCGTTCACCAGATATCAACACAATTTCGATCTGCTCCTCACGTGTTAACCTCTTCGACATGTCAATGGCTGTGAACAAAGAGAAACTTGTAAATAACTCATGAAAGAATAAAGTTACGTTGAAACCAAGCACACCATTGTTTTTCTTGTGACATTACCAATAAGTTTGATGTGTCACATGGCCCTCTTCCTATTGAAAAAACAAACGTTGTATCCAAGATGGCCGACTTCTAAATGGCCACCATGGTCACCACCCATCTTGAGGAGTTTGCCCCCTCACATATACTAATGTGCCACAAACAGGACTTTAATATCACCAACCATTCCCATGTTATTACGGTGTATCCATATAAATGGCCCACCCTGTACAAATGGGAAAAATATGGAACAGTGGTGAACCTTTCCAAGTGGCCAGCTGACCTAAATGATAAATGGACTGAATCTTATGAGGCGATTTTCTACTCATGCAAAGCATTCAGTGCGTTTTATACAACATTCCACATTCACCCACTAGATAGAAAGCATTATGCTTTAAGTGCCAGTTTGAAAACCATGCATCAGCTACCAGTGCAGTATAGAATAACCTTAAAATTATGTGGCCTCCCAGTACATGTCTGATTTTCTTATGGTGTCCAACCCAGTTCAGATTTTTGAACTGTTTCCAGAATCAGATCCAAGTATGATGAAGATTCTTTCAGTTACAGTGGTCCTGTTCTTTGGAACAAGCTACCTGCTTACATGAGATAGATGACATCTGTACGTACATTCAAAAGCAGATTTCAAACCTCTCTATTAACACAGGTCTTCTTCTTCACTCATCGTTCTTACTATCTGTTTATACGCTGCTCTGCATTTAGTTATTAGTCTTTTTCCTGTCTTCCTTCCCTCACCCAAACTATTAGCAGCAAATGGCTGCCCCTCCCTCAGCCTGGTTCTGGTTTGTTTTCCATTTGAAAGAGAGTTTTTCCTTCCCACTGTTGCCAAAGTTCTTGCTCATTAGAGGTCATATGATTGTTGAGGTTTTCTCCTTTTCCTTGTATTTTTGTGGTCTTTGAGTCACTATGAGGCAACGAATTGATTTTAGGGGTAAAAAATGCACTGTGGAGAAAAAACATCAACAGGAAGCTATGATTCAATTCAATTCAATTTTATTTATATAGCGCCAAATCACAACAAAAGTCGCCTCAAGGCGCTTCATAGATACAGAGAAAAACCCAACAATCATATGACCCCCTATGAGCAAGCACTTTGGCGACAGTGGGAAGGAAAAACTCCCTTTTAACAGGAAGAAACCTCCGGCAGAACCAGGCTCAGGGAGGGGCGGGGCCATCTGCTGCGACCGGTTGGGGTGAGAGAAGGAAGACAGGATAAAGACATGCTGTGGAAGAGAGACAGAGGTTAATAACAGATATGATTCAATGCAGAGAGGTCTGTTAATACATAGTGAGTGAGAAAGGTGACTGGAAAGGAAAAACTCAGTGCATCATGGGAGTCCCCCGGCAGCCTACATCTATTGCAGCATAACTAAGGGAGGATTCAGGGTCACCTGGTCCAGCCCTAACTATATGCTTTAGCAAAAAGGAAAGTTTGAAGCCTAATCTTGAAAGTAGAGATAGTGTCTGTCTCCTGAATCCAAACTGGAAGCTGGTTCCACAGAAGAGGGGCCTGAAAACTGAAGGCTCTGCCTCCCATTCTACTTTTAAATACTCTAGGAACAACAAGTAGGCCTGCAGAGCGAGAGCGAAGTGCTCTAATAGGGTGATATGGTACTACAAGGTCATTAAGATACGATGGGGCCTGATTATTTAAGACCTTGTATGTGAGGAGCAGGATTTTGAATTCAATTCTGGATTTAACAGGAAGCCAATGAAGGGAAGCCAAACGAGTCTGGGCTCATCCATTTCTTATGAGAAGGGAACTGTAGGGAGAATTTCATGGTTTAATCCAGGAGCTGAAGCAGTACCACGGCAGTTTGTGTCCATATTTGTCAGCAGGGTAGTTTGAGCTGTTGTTAGCAGAGTTGGGACCACATCTGAAGAAATCATTTGAGAGAGCCGATCGACCTGGATCAGCGTCTAGCTGTGTGTCCAAGGTAAAATACAGTAGTATTAGTTTCCCATTTGAGATAAAATAAACCTTTATTAGTTCCACACGTACTTTCAGCCGTGACCAAAACATTCCCACAAGAACAGTGAAAAAGAAAAACAATAGAATAGAATAAGATAAACAGAATAACATATTAAACAAAATAGAAAGAATACTATATACACAATAGAATAAGTATGCAAATGCAGTGATCTAATTATTAAGATCTGCTTATTCGGATAAGAAATATCCGGAAAATTGAGCTTGGTTGGAAAAAACATTGTTGCAAATTCGGCCATTAAAATTGCGAGATTGCTGTGATTGGCTGCATTAAGCATAGGTGAGTCTGAAAAATGTTTTTAATGCACAAAATGTTCACACAGATTTTAGGTGTGTCAAGGTGAAGCTCAGGGAGGGGCAGCCATTTGCCTTCATCGCGTGGGAGAAGGAAACAGGACAAAAGACCCACTGTGGAAAATAATAACTAATGATTAAATGCAGAGTGGTGTAGAAATGATCTAGTGTTGAAACTACCTTTGCTTTGCTTTGTAACGTCACCTGAGATGCATTGCCAGTTAATGTGTCATTTTATTAATGTTATATTTTGTTCACATATCAACACAAAGTCATTCACTTTGTACTTTATCAGATTCAGATCCATTAGTGGAAGAAATTTAACGTCAAAAGTTGCAGTTTTACTGTTTTTGTGCTACATTATGCCAAACCAGATAAATAATTTTCAAGTATAAAAGCATTAAAAAGCTTATTCTGAGAGAAACTATGAGTTAATGTGAGGCAACAATAACTGGATTTGATCTTATGTGATTACAGTATTGATGGTGACTAATGTGCACTGAATAGAAGGTGTTTCCATGTCTAAGGAGCTTGGAAAGAAATGTGTCTGAACTTCTTTAAGCTGCTTGAAGATGTTTCACCTCCGAGAAGCTTCTTCAGTTCTAGGGTCAAAAGGTGGAGGGTCCCAGATTTAGGCTACGTCCACACTAACGCATTTTTGTTTTAAAAAACGCATCGTTTTCTCTCCGTTTCGGCCTCCCGTCCACACTGAGATGGCCGTTTCGCTGATGGAAAACGCATCGTTTTCAAAACGCTCTCGAAAACTGTGCTTTCGCGTCGCAGCGTGGACAGCGAAAACGCAGACTTTCTAAAACAATGACACGTTAGTCATGTGATGCAGTCATGTGACCAATTAAACTAAGATAGCGGAGGGCGTTACACAGCAGTTGTTTTGTTTGCTCTCAGGTTTGACAGCCCTATTAAAGATTAATATCAGTCTGTGCGTGCTCCAGAGAGCTTTTCCTCAAATTCTTTACCTCTCGCTCGCTTTTGCAACTTTATACTTTTGTGTTACTCGCAGCAACAACTCCACCTCATTGTGAGTCCATTTAAAAACTCGGTGCTTTTCCTTGACATTTTGCCGTGATGTTTCAAAGAGCTGGAAAGTGAATAAGCGGCAGACAGAAATGAGGCAGGCTGAATCTTCTTGCGTTTCACGCATGCGCAGGACTGGAACATAAGCGTTTTCGGCCGTTTCAATGTGGACGCACAACTCTGTGAAAACGATGGACGCGGAGCGTTTTCAGAGGAAGACGCCGTTTTCAAATGTATCTGGGCTAGTGTGGACGTAGCCTTAAGCCCTATGGGAGTGTCCCTCCAAGAGGGACAATGGACCTCCTGATGATCCTCTACCTAATCACAAGGTGTGAAAACGGGTGTGCGTCACAATCAGGATGACCGAGAACCTTCACAGACAAGGTGTGTCCATGTAAAACATCCGAAACAACCTTGAAGCCTCAGCATTAATTTATTTAACAACAGTTAAAGTAATACTCACTTCATAAAAGATAATAAAAAAACATTTGGAGAAGGACCAAGTTTCAAATCCAAAAGTACATAAATCAGTGACTTCATACCAAGATACAATATAGAAGGAGAGAGTTATATTCTGTATATTTTGATTGTACAGCAATAACAAAATTAAGGAGCGCGTAAAAAACGGCCTAAAAAGAACGTCAAGAACTACAATACAAGACATTTTGTTACGTGTGTTCTTTGCCAGGCATTTGTCACATTATGGGAGATTTATAATCACAATGTGCAATAAATGTGACAGCCACTTCAGTCTTTGAAGGTGTTACATGCAGAGATAATCATGAATTAATAAATATGTTAGGGCATGTGCCTGGTACAGACTGCAATCCTTAACAAATTGTACTTTATTTGATGGAAAGTGCAGAGGAACTAATGTAACTTGAGATTACTAACTAAATATGCTGTAGGAGGAAATGCTTTCAAAAGATTTGACTTGTTTAAACAAAAAGCAGCTATGAACACAGTGGAAGCTTTGGAAATACAGGTGGGGCAGGACCGAGGACATCCTCAGATGGGATGAGAGACGCACATCCTAAAGACTGAAGAGCACAGATCCCAGCTGCAGGAGCAATGTTAACAGGCATCTCTGCAATAAATGAGCTGTCACTTACTCACAGTTCATTTCTAAAAAATTTTTCGATTCGAGTGATTTTTAAGGATCGTTCGAAAATGCTGGTTTTCTTACTCTTCTCTCAAAGTGGAGAACTACTGGTGTTCTGATGAGAACCTTTGGTATTCTCCAGTGTTTTCTGAAATTCCTCGAGAGTCCTGCGACTATAATTGTAAAACCAGAAATTAAACTGGACAACACTGAAATTTGGTAAAATAATAGAACTAAATACTTATTAGGCATCCAGGACTTGAAAGGAGACATTCATAATATCCTGAAGTTCTCAGTGATCCCACCTGAGGGCCCACAGGGTCCTTTGTCATCAAACTTTCAACTGAGCCCACATGAAACATCAATACTTTATAATGCATGCATAATACTATACTAATGGTAGAAACTAATAAACACGTATGCACCAACACTGTGTTGTGTTTTAGCATCATTTCCATAACCTCTTTAACACCCGATGAATAACATGAACCAGTAACAGACCTTTATGAGCCGCCTGACAGATTTACTGCGACAGAGTTCACACCAGACTGAACTCTGTCGCAGTTTAACATCTTTCATTGTTCTACACCAGAAAGCAAAGCAGCTTGATTCATACACGAGTTCACCTCATGACAGGGCGAAACAAAGACGTGCAACTTTACCAAATGTGAAACCAAGAAACGAAGAAAAGAAACTGTGTCATGAGCTAGTTTTGGATGGTCCCAACGTGTAGACGTGGATATTACAGACAGATTACAATTCAGGAATCTCAAACAAGAGGAAATAAGTAAGAGTGGAGAGTAAATATCCTAAAATATTCTGCAATGGTGGGAAAAGTGTTCATTTAACCTGATGATATTAACTATTTGTAGTGAAATGATATTGCCGTCCCACTGAAATGACGTTATTTTGCTTGCCATTCTTTGGTACAGTTTTATTGGATACTGTTAGATGACAGCTTGAATAATAAAACTACTTTTCCATAATTGTGATATTAGCCGTGTGAATCAGCTCAGTTACTTACATTGGTGACATCAGGCTGTAGCAGCACTACAGTAACATGGATACAAATGCGGACAGTCATACTGATGGAGACCAATATGTCTGTGCATTTACTCGAGCAGCAGCACTCCTGCATATACTCATATCTAATGAGGCTGAAGAACTTCACAGAAGATAAATAGTTGGATACTTTTGTCTTAAAATATTATTTTTGCTGAACATAATTATCTGAATCAGATTCTTTATGTGAGGAAAGTTTATTTTCAGAGACTGAGCATGTGCTGCCTGCTGAAGGTTAAAGTTTTATGTCATGTATACAAAGCTTTTTGTTTTACAGGTCGAGTTCAAATCCATTCAGTTACTTTTGTTCAGGATGATGACACGGTGGGTGGAAAGTAGCTCGCTAATACAGAGCAACACACTCGTGTGCAAAAACCAGCCTGACAACTTACCAAAGTGATACATAGAGACATTCAGTGCACTGATATTATACAGTGCCTTTTCTGATTCACCCAGTAACACACACATCTATACAGTGCTTTCATCCAACACCTGATGGATGCACTGGGGGCATGTCGGGGGTGAGCTGCTTGCAGAGGAGGAGCCAGGCATCGAGGCACTGACCCTTAGTGAGTCATTTGGAGAAATCTGGTAATAAAAGTGTCAGAAATGTAAAGATTCTCAAGAACTAAACGCTTGTGTCACTTTTTTGAAATGATATGCAACGTACTAAAAGAAAGCTCCACATGTTCTTACAACACAGACCGTAACATGGGTTACCTCAGGTCCTTGGCTCAAAGTCTTCTTTAAATCTGAGGCTGTCTATAGAGAAAAAGAGACGTTGGCTAGAACGAGTGCACAGAGGGAGGTCGTGAAAGCTTAACTAAGCTGTCCCACCCTTACTGCTGAGGTCAAAGGCAGACAGGTGTGCGTGTGAAACCCTGACTCGAAACAGTGATGTGCACGGCATGGACGCAATCCAGGGTTCGCCTGTTTGGATGAAGCACAGGGGCACCGTGTGGGCCAGTTTCAGAGTGAAGGGTGTTTGCTGACCTGCTCATGTCGGTAGTTTAAAGAAGAAAACTCACTATTACACATATAAATGTTATATAGATGGTGCATTAGTGGCTGCAAGAGGGAAAAAAGTTACACGTTAAGCTTGGCAATGTGCTGAAATACTACTGGTGCCATACACAGTGACGTATTGACCTATTAACAGTAACACTGAACCCCCAGGGCAGAGTGACAACAAGTGAAATATTTACCTTAGAGGTGCAGCTATAAACACAGTTATGTACAGTCAGGAACAACATGTGTCATTCACGTGCATGGACACAACATGACAAGGATTTATGCTTACTTAGTCCATAAAGCTATTTAACTTCCATGCAACGCCATCACTGTGAACACAGGAGCACGAATGGCACGGACAAAAGGAATCACATGATCACTGACATTCTTAAATTCCAGTCACCACTTAATTTAAACTCACATTCAAGAAAAAGCGCTTGGGGGTGCTGCAACGGGCTGATTTCCTTTAAAGATATCGATGAACACTGATTCAGCGAAGGACTGGAGCTGATGTAAAAGTGTCTGAATGAACATGCCTGTAAACACAAAGGTATGAAAACGAGAGCTGCAGGTCGTCTGCGCTGACGGAGCTCCCACACAGCTGTGCGTTTCTCAGGAGATGAAGTGGTCAGATGAGGATCTCCACCATATCTGTGTCTGCTTCTTGTTGGCTCGACTGTGCTGGAGGAGCTGACTGATGCTGTGGGTGGGCCTGGATGGGAAGTCTGCGCTCCAGCGTGCTGGTGTGAAACGCCTGAGCATCTACACAAATGTGACAGTGAAAGACTGATGAGAACATTTCTCCTCTGATCCTGTCTGCTGTGTACACCTCGAATCTTATAGATCCTTCACATGTTGACATTACATCACGTTACACAATATCACAACAAAACGTTACATTAACTGTGATAATGTTGCCAGGAGTGTGTGTTGCATACATACATACTTTTAAATGATTTCTAAACCGTGAGCCACTACCGGTATTTTTACCTTCATAAAGCACCTCGTAACAGGTTGTTGTATACTCTCAAAGAGATTACTTGCTTCATGTTCACACAATACAACATGATGCCAAAGTGGAAAAAACGCTTGCTTGGAATTAGTTATATATAAAGCCCCAAATATAACAGAAGTATTCACGCTCTTTGCTCAGTACTGTGCGCTACAGCCTCCAGTCTTTATGATTCTAAGCTTGGCAAATCTATTGTTGGGCACTAGGGCTGCCACAAACGATTATGTTGATAGTCGACCAGTCACCGATTATTTTTGCGATTAGTCGACTAATCAGATCATCACCCATTGGACGTAAAACTACAGCTTATTGCACCAGCAGCATCTGCTCTTATATAACTATCATTAGCTTACAGCTTTAAGTGTTTAAGGTCTGTGCTAACTAAAAATAAAGACAAGATGATAGTTTATTAAATTTTATTGAAATTTGCAGATTGTTTCGGTGAAGTTTAATAAACTCCTTGCTATCTAAAATATAACAGGACACCGGAGTAAATTCTGGAGCATCTCACACTTCTGATAATCAGCTGTCTGCTTGACGTTTATTCAGCTGTGTAAAAACTATAACTTTAATCTCAGCCAAACCAATTTACTCAGGAACAAATAAAATACTAAAAAAAAAAAAGCCAAACAATAACATTTTAAGTTATCTAAGTGACTTATATATCATGTTTAACCTGAGTAGAGAAAGACGGCGGTGGGTTTGAAAATGATTAGCCGGGAGTCCGGTGTTCTCACGGCTCTAGTTAGCCTTGCCCCCGGCTAGCTATCGAGCTAGTGGGTAACAGACGTCTCCGAAAACGTCGGAGCGCTTTTGAAAATATGCGGTGTCTTGATAAACTGAGCAGATATTTGAGGTTTACACAGCTACATTCTCGCCTAAAAATATGTTAAACGTTTATTTTGTGACCCAGAAAGAATAATAAGAGTAATATTAAAACTAACTAGCTGCCACCATTGTTGGAAACTGAGCTGGGCTGCGCTATGAATTCTGGGACACAGCTTCTTCTTCTTTGGGGTTTAACGGCAGCTGGCATCCTTGTACATGCAGTGCTGCCATCTTCTGTTTCAGTCCGTTATTACACTCTTAAATCCTGCTACTTATTCCTGCGTCTTTTGGGATCTTACAAAGCTTCAAACGACGCGTCGACTATTAAATCAGTCGTCGACTAATCGTAGCAGCCCTATTGGGCACTTTCCCCCCATTTTTCTTTGCAGAACCTTTATCAGGCTCAGTTCTGGGCTCTGGCTGGCCCACCTAAGGACATTCACTGAACAGCCCAGTGCTGCAGCTGAGAAATATCCCCACAGAACCACGCTTCATTGTAGGGATTTTATTGGCCAAGTGATGAACGGTGCGATTAGCTCTGCGATTTGACAAAATATATGCAAGGTAAAGACCCTACAATATTACAAAGAAAACAATCAAGTAACCCCCTCCGAGCAAGTGCTTTGGTGACAGTGAGAAGGGTGAGTGGACAAAGTGACCTGGTCCAGCCCTAACTATATGCTTTAGCAAAAAGGGAAGTTTTAAGCCTAATCTTAAAAGTAGAGATAGTGTCTGTCTCCAAAATCTAAACTATGTATCAGATGACGTCTGTTGGTTCATATGTTTGCTCTACTGTTTATTTTGTTTACTACAATAGCCCCGTTTCCATTAGTATGACTTGGATCGACTTGCCACAGTTTTCCTTTAGGTGATACCTGGTACCAGGTACTAAAAAAAGTGATCCGAGCAGGTACTAAAATGTGATGTCATCAGACTGCATGCCACTGATTGGCTGGTTAGTGGCATCACTCCATGAGTCATGAGAGTGTCTCGTTCATGAAAATCTAAACTTTTATTAGATGGGTAAAGAATTGTGCTTCTCGTGGTCTGAGAATCCTTTAGGTGCTTTCTGGGAAACTCCAGGTGAGCCGTCACCTTCTACTGAGGAGTGGGCTCAGTCTGATGACTCTACCATACAGGCCTGATTGGTGCTGCAGAAATGGTTGGACTTCTGGAAGGTTCTCTGTCCACAGAGCAACACTGGAGCTCTGTCAGAGTGACCATCAGGTTCTTGGACACCTCCAGCTCCAGGTAGAGTCCTGGTGGCTCCAAATGTCTCCCATCTATGGATAATGGAGTCCACTGTACTCATTGGGACCTTCAATGCTGCAGAATCTCTTCGTACCCTTCTGCAGACCTGTGCCTCGATACAATCCTGTCACTGAGGTCTACAGACAATTCTTTGGACTTCATGGCTTGGTTGGTGCTCTGACACCTGTCCATGGTTTGGACCTTACAGAGACAGGTGTGTACTTTCCAGATCAAGTCCAGTAAACTGAATTTACCACAGGTAGACTCCAGTCAAGTTGTAGACACATCTGACAGATGAACAGTGGAAACAGGAAGCACCTTAGCTCAGATCTGAATGTCACGACAAAGGCTGTGAGTGCATTTCTTTGGCCTGCAGGAGAAACCTGAAGAGAACCCATGAAGCCTCACAGAGAACATGCAAGCTTCACACAGAACGGCCCAGCCGACTGGTGGATACAAATCCAGGTCACCCTTGTCTTGAGGCGATGGTGCTAACTCTGCGTCACTGTGTTGTAGAAGAACAAGCAATATTTGCTCCTCAGCCCTTCTGAGATTATGATTTTTGTCAATTTTATAGTGCACTACGTAAAAACAATTAAAGGAACACTGACCAGAGTACAGCAACTGGTCAGGTAAACTTCTGTGACGTTGATCTGGTCAGTGGTTGTAAATCAGGGTCAGCTGCTTTGGTGTCAATGAAATTAACAACAGGTGCACACGTAGAAGGACAGGGATGGTTTTCCCTCCTCGTATTTATGCTGGTGCAGCAGGTTCTGGGTTCCTCCTGGTGCACAACAATCTCCAGCCTCAAGTGACAGTGTCATCACTTGAGGCTGGAGATTTCTTAATCCTCCAAATTGATGACCAATGACTGACTCACCTTACCTAAATCCAATAGAGATCTATATCTGTATCTATATGGATGTATTTTTGGCCTTTATTGAATGGGACAGTGAAGAATCGACAGGGAGGGAGAGAGCAAAGGGCAAAGGGCCGTCTGATGTGTTAATGTTTTTTTAATATGGAAGAATGAGACGTCTCAGAGGTCCAGTTGACCCTGAACCACAGGGGTGGCTTTGCAAAGCCAGCGAGCTCGTCCAGGCTGCATGTGGCGTTATCCTTGGACAGTCTTAGGTAATGTGTGGCAGATCTAAAGCATTTACAGGTATAGAATAAAGCGCTGTAAGCATGTGACTGTAAATGGGTGAGTGTGGCTTGTAGTAGAAAAAGCTCTTACATGCTCACTATGAGTAGAAACGCACTATGAAATACTCGTGTCTTTACTTTCCAGTGCACAAAAAGGAAGCATGTGGACTGACTTCTGTTGTGAAGGTAAAATATAGCTGGCTGTGAGTCTGTCACAAAGAGGCTGACCTGCTATGCGGTCAGGGATGTAGACGGGACTGGGACTGGACAGGCGAGCTGGCAGCGTCATGCTCTGCAGAGCCGGAGTGCTGGGCTTGCTGGTGTCCTGACTGTGGCCCTTGTCGGTCTGCGTGTAACTGTCTCTGCTGCCTGTCTTTGAGTGTCCTGCAGTCATCGGTGTAGAAGGAAGGACCGGGGAGGGAGACGACGACATCGACTCAGTCCTGAGAGACTCCATGCGAAACTCGGGACCGAGCAGAACCCCTGGAGGAACATGAGAACAAGTGCTCCTCAGAATGAAGTCATGTACATGAAATAGTCACATGGGCTAAAACCTCTGCACCGACTGCTGCTTCTTACCCAGACTGCCCTTCCAACTCGTGTCCTTACGTTCTTCAGTGATTGGAGAGCTACTCAGTCCCAAGTTGTGAGAGAGCAATCCAGAACCACCCGTGTTGGAGATGGACATCAAGGACTTGGAGGGCCTCATGGCAGATGGTGCATCAGACTTAACAGGCTCCTTCCTAGAGCGCTGGTGAAGCACCTTAATCATGGCGTCCTTCTCAATGATCTGGGCGTGCAGATTCTTTATCCTGGATCAGAGCAGACGCAGCCACAGTTAATGTCTGGCTGTGACTGAAACTAAATCATGGATTGATTTTTAAAATAAGAAATCATTTATCATAAAATTACACTAAAAACAACTTAGCTCGATAGAATAAACACAATATATTGAATTTATATAACGCTTCTCTAGTCTTACTGACCATTAACCCCCTGAGACCCAAACTCTTTCATGCATTTTTAATTTCTCTTTGCTATTTGGGCTGATTGGGGCCTGACGAATGTAAAACAAAGAATTATCTTTTTAACCGATTTTTGTTTCTTAGAAAAATTAGTTCCACCTATGAGGACATTTGATTGCTGTAGCTCAGGAGGCAGAGCAGGTCACCTACTGATCGGTGGTTCGATCCCTGGCTCCTCCAGTCTGCATGCCAAGTATCCCTGGGCAAGATACCAACCCCAAGCTGCTCTCTGATGCGTCCATCGGAGTGTGAATGTCGTTAGAAAAGCACTCAGTTTAGAGTCAGTGCTTGTGAGTATGGGTGTGATTGGGTGAATGTGGCGTGTTGTATAGAGCGCTGCGAGTACTCCGGGAGAGTAGAAAAGCGCTGCATGAGAATCAGTCCATTTACATTTGTTTTACACAGCAGTGGCAAGATAACGTCCTCATAAGTGGATCTCAGGCCCTTGTAGAGCAAAATTTAGTATTGTGGTCTAGACAACCCAAACTGTGAAGTCCACATGTGGACGCAGGTCCAAGAGGGTAAAAGACACAAACCGCTGAGAAAGTTAACAAACAGCAGAATAAAGAATGAGCTTGATTACATACAAGATACAAAAACAAGTGCAGCCTGAATATAATACGATGGCTTCAATCTACGATGAAAGCAGGTACCGTGGTATGAAGTGGTAACACTTTTCTATACCCGAATGCTTTCACACCACAAACACAGCTCTGCACAGAAGCAGCCCATGACGCTCTCTCCATCTGTTTGCACACCCTGACATAATCAAACAGCCCTTTGCAGAGGAGCAGTTTACCTGCTTTCCATGTCCAGACAGCGCCGATTGGCCATCAGAATCTCCTCCTCTTCCTTCTGGATTCGAGCCTCCACTGATGTGTCGTAGCTGCTGCTAGGAGAGTGGCTGATCATCGTAGCAGACGTATCCCTGCACAAACAAGGACAGGAGTGGCTCACACCCATCCTGGGGTTTCTCTTAAACAGACTGTTGGTCCTTATTGTTCCGAGGATGACGACTGGATGATCGCATCAGGAAAACAATGACAGCCACCTCTCAGGTGAGCAGCAACCTTCTTTGGATAGGAGCTCCAGAACAGGTGTAGAGCTACAGTTTTAGGATGGGCCCTTGTTGGTAATGATGCACACTTTCTCTGTGCAATGGCTTTGGCCATATTGTACCTTCCTCCAACAGGTGCGTAATAGCATGAACTACAGCAGTGATTACACTTCTGACATTTTTAACATCTCAGGCAGATCATATTTAAACATTAAATATTTACTGTTATGTATTTGCTCTGGTTTAACAGCTGCCACAAAGCTACGAAACCAGAGTTTGTTGTTAAAAATGAACCAAAAAGTGAACTAGCAGCTTAAAGTGTGTAACTGCCCCATCAAGCCTGAGGCTCTTATTTCTCTGACAAGAAAACCTCATTTCTGCTGTTCGATACCAAAGAAATTTAAACTTTTACAAATTCTGCCAAAAGCTAAACGTGACTCTGCTCTGCTTCACTTCTGCAGCATCAGGTAATGTTCACGAGTCATGGTTTTCTTCAGTTTGTGATCTACTGCAGAGTATTTATTTATTTTATTTATACATAGATATAAAATATGGATATGTAGTGATAAATGATCATAATTATAGTATTTCTGACTGAGTCAAAATCGAATCAGATCAGACCTTGTGAATCAGAGTTGAATCGGTTATAGAAATCACTGATTCCCAGTCACAGCTGATGTTTGGTGGCCACAGACTGAAGGGGCAGCACAGCTGCTGCGCCTCTTGCCCAGAGAAGCTCAGATGGCTGTGAGTTTTGCGGGGCAGCTTTCCTATGGTCCCAGAAAATTGAGAGAAATGTTTTGTCCAAGTGACGTCTTCAGTCTCCGCTAAATGCAGATTTCCCAACCTTATAGTACAGAAACTGACCTCACAGCCCACTGTTCATTCAGTCAGCTGGTTTCAGTCTTTGTGCAAATGTCCTGTTTGTAAGGTGGAAACCTGCAGTCAGCTGAGACTGAAGACGTCACCTGGATGAGCGAGGAAACGTTTCTCCCACTGAAAACGTCCAGATGAACAGAATCAGCCTTTTGGGATTTGCTTACCTGGATGACTGAGCACGCACCACGACACATCTCGTGTTTCAAGATCCTAACAACTAAGACAAGCAATAATGTTGCTGAGAGACCGTATGAAACTACGAAAACCTGAAACATGTACCTCTGAGTAGCAACAGACGCTGCAGCATCCAGGGCGAACTGCCTCATTACACTTTCCTCTAAATACTTCTGCTCCCACTTGGTCATGTCAGCCTCCAGAGCCAGGATCCGTTCCTCCTTCTCCCTCAGGTGTTCCATCAGAGCTGTGGTGTTGTATTCTGACGAGATCACACCGCTGGTTTGAGCACCACCTTGACGCTGGAAGAGATGTATTTGTTTTATTTACACACACTCACTCTCTCTCTCTCTCTCTGCCGGTCAAAGGTTTTAGAAAACCCCAATATTTCCAGTTTTTCATTGAAAATTACACAGTTTAATGTTCCATTGCACTCTGAAATGAAAGCATGGTACAATTCAATTCAATTTTATTTATATAGCGCCATATCACAACAAAAGTCGCCTCAAGACGCTTCATAGATACAGAGAAAAACCCAACAAATAAGCAACTGGAGTGAAAAAATAAATCATGGAATCAGTTTATAGACCAGAGTGTATTTTAAACTTTGACTCATCAGAGTCGCCTCCTTTGGCAGATATAACAGCTGAACACAGCCGTGGCTTCTGTCTGCAACAGAAATCAAATCTTCTCCCATGTCTGCTGCAGACGTTCCATAAACGTGGACCTTGTAGCTGCTTTGCTTTCACTCTTCTGTCCAGTTCATCCCAAACCAGCTCGATGGGGTTTGAGTCTGGAGACTGTGCTGGACACTCCGTGTTTCCAAGCTTGGCACAGTTGGACTGTTTGGGTGATTATCCTGCTGTAGGATGAACCTCTGACTGAGCAGAGGCTCCTGCATGGAGCTGCAGAGGCTCCTGCATGGAGCTGCAGAGGCTCCTGCATGGAGCTGCAGAGGCTCCTGCATGGAGCTGCAGAGGCTCCTGCATGGAGCTGCAGAGTGCTGTGGAGCTGTTCTGGTTCAGGGAGCCTCTCACTCTGTACGAGTCACAGACCCTGGATCAGCAAACAGCCCCAGACCGTCACACTTCCTCCTCCATGTTTGACAGTCGATGCCACACACTGTGGATCCATCCTTCCACCTACTCCACAGCAAAGATCCTGCATGATGAACCGAAGATTTCAAATGTTGATCCATCAGTCCATGAAACCATCTTCCAGTCTTCAGCAGTCCAATGTTTCATGGCCCAGACGGGCCTCTGTCTTATTCTGACGTCTGGCTTTCTTGCTGCAGCTCGTCCTCTTAAACTTGCAGCTCGAAGTTTCTCCTCACAGCTGAAACTGAGACTTTCTCACTACGACCACTATGAAGCTGCTTGAAGCTGATGTCCTGTGAGCCGCCATCACACAGCTGTTAACTCCCAGGAACGTGTGTCCGATTCAGTCGTGTCGTTGGGTCTGCAGACCTCTTCCTGTCACAGTTTGAAGGAAGCTGGACTCACTGACGCCTTGACTTTCTTTGCAGTTTCTCTGTAGGACAGACCTACATTTATAAGTGTTACGATGGTCTGTCTTCTACTGTTAATCGCCTTTTTTGCTTTTATGCAGACAGAGGGGCTGGGAGTAATCCAGAGAGGTTGGAACAGCTGTAGGACTTAGCAGCACCAGCTTTCACGGCTGGATCAACCTCCACTGTTGCAGAGCAGCTTTAAATTGTTAACCTGTTTTTGTTCCCTGAAAAAGGCCATTTTCTGAAATGTGCATTATTTTTCAGTTTTGGGTAACCTTACCTTTTTTTAAACCTCTGGGAGGTCCCCACTTACCTTTTTACCATTTCGAGCTGTTCATTGGATTTGAACAACTTGAACAGAAATAAATAACTGGAAAAACTGGGTTGTTCTAAATCTTTTGACTGCGGGCGGTTTATCCTTCAAGCTCGGGTCCTCTACCAGAGGCCTGGGAGCTTGAGGGTCCTGTGCAGTATCTTAGCTGTTCCCAGGACTGCGCTCTTCTGGACAGAGATCTCCGATGTTGTTCCCGGGATCTGCTGGAGCCACTCGCCTAGCTTGGGAGTCACCGCACCTAGTGCTCCGATTACCACGGGGACCACCGTTACCTTCACCCTCCACATCCTCTCGAGCTCTTCTCTGAGCCCTTGGTATTTCTCCAGCTTCTCGTGTTCCTTCTTCCTGATATTGCTGTCATTCGGAACCGCTACATCGATCACTACGGCCGTCTTCTTCTGTTTGTCTACCACCACTATGTCCGGTTGGTTAGCCAACCAAGATCCTGTGGGTTGGAAGTCCAATCTCGCTCATACTGTATGTGAGGTATGTGTAGATTTAGTATTTAACAGACTTGCTGAAATAAATATATATATATATATATATATATATATATATATATATATATATATATATCCTGCACAAAAGCCACCATTGCTCATGACAGCTTCAAGATGTCTCGAGCAAACTTTAAATGCGCTTGTGTGGTATGGGTTACATTTTATTTTAGAAAACTGTACCTGCTGATTCCAGGACCACTTGTAGCTCTTCACAAGCGGTCCTCGGCTCTCGACTAAATATTTTCACTCTTCTTAAGTATTTGTTCTGTATTACAGCGGATAACCAAATAGCATAGTTCACCATTAAACAATTGCTCAATAAGATCTTCATCTTCCAGTCATAAAGGCCATAATAAAGTGGTGACAAATTACCAAGAACTCAGCAGGTGGGATGGTGAGTCAGCACATGTGCTGTGTTACCTGTTGCATACGGAGTGACTCCAGCTCTCTCTCCAGTCTTGTACGAAGTCGGTGTTCAAGCTGTTCTCGCTTCTCACAGGCTGCCTGGAGCTGAGCCAGAGCCTGCTGCATCCTCTCCACCTTCTCCACGTAAACCTGCTTTTTCTTCAGCTGTGCACACACACGCACACGCACACACATTATGTTCCACCACTATTACAACCCTGTAATATTTTAGATTCTCATTCCCTGCATCATTATGCTCACTGCACATTCTGGTCCTCTCAGTGATTTACATGAAACAATTATTCCAATCATATGACATCACTGAATCTCCAAACAAATGTAAATCTGATCGATACACAGCCCATAGCAACAGCAGCTCCTGATCCATCACAGTTTACAGGTTTGTTTGTTGTGTGTGAAGCACAGAAACACAGTGATACGTGTTCTTGCTGCTGGTTGGCTGTAGTGCACAAACCAATGAGAACTAAAATCCAGTGAGGAAGTCACACTGTGGACATCATCATCATCAGTATCCAATGTCATAAAAAGCAGAAAAATAGGTGAATGCATGAGCATGTCATAGCAGTGGCTGTGACACTCGTGCTCATGTTAGTATAATGCTAACATGAGTGCAGCTGGCCCCCCTGGAAGCCCACAGTAATAAATTTAAAATTATGAGTTTGCTAAGTTACATATTTATAGAAATGTATTTATTAGGGGTGCAACGATACACAAAATTCACGGTTCGGTTCGATACTTTGGTGTCACGGTTCGATATTTTTTCGATACAAAAAAATGTTCATGCATTTTTAATTTGTCATTTATTAAAATTATAAATATATATTTTAACTCAAAAGTACAGTTTTTAAATTTAACCCTAACCCTTGTGCGTGTTTTTTATTTTGACAGTGAATGCGCACCTGCGGACCACTTATGTGCAGCCCTGGTTATTTAGCTCGTCACATTGCAGCCACAGAAATTCTTTTGTCCATGAAACCATAAAGCTGCACTTTCTTTTTGCCTTATAGTCTGATTTGTCATAACTTCTCCGTTTTGTGGTGAGCTTTTCTTTGGCTGTCACTTCTTCACCCTGACCTGTCTTATTTGGCTCAGCAGAACTGAAATGCTTTTACACAAGCACTCACATAAGCTCAGCGATTCTCTGCGCGATCAACCTCTCACATGTTTAAGCTGCGGGAGATTTCACTTGTCATGTTTGCATAGTAAGCTAACGATTGATAAGACGATGTCAGAGGAATTGGTGCACAAATTATCATCACTCACAGATCAGTGCTGTCGGTCTCTATACACAGTTCGCACGATTGCAAAGTGAAAGCAAAAAAACAAGCGCAAATTCAAACGCGATTTCAATATGTCACATATTGACAGTGGCTCACCGATGCCAATGACATAATTACCCAGCTACATTTCTGAAAGAATGCAAAAGCATTGACATATATTTTTCCTACAATAGCCCGACGGGCAGGGCAGAGATAGATTTTGGTAGCCCGACTGGAAAGATCGCTAGCCCCGGGACGTCGGGCTAGCGATTTTGCAAGCCCTGTATCTGATTGAGGAATCACTCATCTTTGGAAAAGAGAGTTTATTACAGAGAAATGGCTCTTTCCAAAATAAAAGCTATACTATCCGCTTCTTCTGGGCTATATTCTCAGCAGCATAAGGAGAATCACGTGCTAACAGCTGTCTAAATGACTCTGCTAAAGTTAGTAGCATGCTTGTTGTTTTTGTCTTTGCACTAGGATGATGTCGGCGTAAATGTGCAGTCATATTCGTTGTGTTCCCACTAGTGCTTTCAGGTTAATCTCGTTGAAATGACCTTAACGCCACAATACGGCAAATCTCCGTTAACGAGCTACCGCCGATCGCCCCGTGCATGGGGCTAGACGGCCAACACGTTAACGAGCTAACTGCGCTAGCACACTAGTTCACATCAATGTAATTAAGCATTGCATGGCACATCCAACATACTGTTTTACTTTAGTCCATGACTCGCTTACCTTCAGGGTCATACGTCACATGAAAACCAAAATAATTCCAAACGCCAGATCTGAATGAGGGTGGGGGAGGTGCCCTGCGCTCTTCCTTCTGACTATGCTGTCTGTGTTGAGCGCTCAGTGGATCTGCGCTCGACAGTGCAGCCTAGGCGGAGTAGTCGAACGCAGATTCACTGAGCGCTCCACACAGACAGCATCGTCAGAAGGAAAGTTGATAAAATAAATTACAAATGTTGTATTGTTCGATACATATGCGTACCGAACCGAAAGCACTGTATCGAACGGTTCAATATCGATACGAATATCGTTGCACCCCTAGTATTTATATAAAAAGTGAATTAAAACTGGTAATTGGAGCTGGTTAGTGAGATCGCTCATTACTCTGACATGAAGTCACTGCTCTCGTAGGGACGTTTGTGCCCCAGTGGCTGGTGGCTCACACACTGGCCTGGTAGCCATTGATAGTCAACAGCCTGTGATGGGTATGTTTTCTGAATAAAACGTTTAGTGGTGTGCAGACACTCTGCGATTTTTGGCCCATTGTGAGCCGATTTTTCAGTCGTGCGACCGTTTTGGTGATCGGTGAGTTTGGCCTTCATCGTGCGTCGTGTAGTATACGCCGGGTAACGAGAAGCGATTAACACCTCACGACCAGCTCCCGATCATCAATCGCTTGGTCGTGAGGATTTCAAACCGTCGTGAGGGTGTCACCGCAACTGCTCACACTGCGCACGTGCAAAGACATAAACGTCGCCTTTGTAACAGGGACTCAGCCAGCAGAGCCACTCCCTCCACGGTCAGGACCAATAAGATCATGAGCAGCTCCTGACAGGATACAAGATTTATCATTTTGTGCCTGCAAAACTTCTCCTGTTTGAGGTGAATATTTCTCTGTAATGAGGAGCAAACGTTCTGTGGAATTTGTGTGTGAATGTGTGAAAATGGAAAGCGTGCTCCTAAAACGTGTCCAGGGTCAAATGTGAACCTTGTTACTCATTAGATGAGCTCTGAATATTACCAGGCTGTGCTCAGAGTGTGACCTTAACCTGCCACGTTCTCAGAAACTCTTTCGTTTAGCTACACAAGCTTTATAGCTTTTTATGCACCGTGTTTAAGCTACAGCTTAGTAAACCTATCAGGAACAGATCAGTTACATCTGTAGGCTGATCCATTTCATCAATAGAAATAATTCCACTCTGATCGGCATAGAAACTCATTCCCAGAGGACAATCCTAACGTTTACATTTATAAATGACAAACTGCATCTGCCACATCAGAAGCAAACAGGAACATCAGTCTGTACATTTATTTATCTCCTCGCACTGATCTAATGGCAACGTGAAGGATTTCCTGTAGAAGCTGTGCCTCATTGTACTCTTGGAGTTGTTTTTCTCAGAAAGTAATTAAAGGCTGATCTGCACCACTAAACTTACATGTCATATGTGTGTGTTGTTAAGTGTGTATTCTTCATACACAGCCCTAGAAAAGTGTTTACTCAACATCTATAAATGTAATGCGTCTAAGTCAATGAAAGCAGCGTAGTCAAAAACGCCACACCTCCTCCTCCAACTTGACGACTTTGGCCTGGGCGTTGTTCAGCGCCTGGTCTCTGATCTCGATGTGCCTTCTCTGGTCCTCCGTGGTCGAGCGCAGTGCGTTCAGCTCCATCTCCAGCTTCTCCTTCTCACGCAGCGTCTCTTTGTCTGAGCGCACAGAAGGACATGAAACACTGAACACTGTCCTCACCACAGCAGACCTCAGATACACACTCAATGACACATAAATGACTGACAGTTAACATTTGATGCCACACTAAACACAATTATGTCAAACATGGATCAGCCCAACATCTTATGTACATTTTATATTTGTATAATCTTATATAAAATGATAACTCGTTGTAATTATCACTTTCTTTCTTTGTTATGACAAGAAAACCATCCAGCTTAAGATAAACTCCTGACATGATACGACTGGTTAGAGCGTGCACTGTCCTCTGATCAGCTGAACTCTGTTTCACAGCTTCACCAAGTGAGGCGACAGCACTGAAGTTTCCAGAAGCTTCCTTATGAGTGATCGTTGGTGTTGTTGCTATGATGATCACACGAACTTTAAGGATGCACCGTCAAGCACTGAGAAAACGCAACATGTGAGTCTAACGAACACGTTCAAGCGTCCACTAGAAACGTAGTCAGTGAGCGCCAGGCTCCAAGCGCACATCTGTCAGCTGACAGTGTTTGCTGGCTCGTCCACAGAGAAACCCAACAAACCCGAGTAAAGTGAACAGGAGTCACTACTTTTGCACGTCCGTCGTTGTCTCTGTGTTCGGATACGCCCCAACCGAGGCAGGCACAGCAGTAGCAAGCCCCTCCCACAGATAAGGGGCTGATTCAGTACAGCATGAAAGGGACGGTTTCACAACAAAACAGGAACAACACACATTTCTCAACTTCACACAAAGGAGTGATGTCAGTGTATTTGTCAGAAAGAAAGGCTCGAGACACTTTGATATGAACCCTGTCAGCGCGAAACCTGACAGGTCTCAGACAAACGAGCTTTAAATGAAGTCCACATAACGTCCCAAACAAGAATAATAACACTTTACACACAAACTGCTTCCTGACAGTTAGACAACCGATAAAATGAGGAAGGTTCACAGAATTTGTGAGGCTGTCTCTGATGTGCCAGGTTGAATTTCACAGTTTGTATCATGTTCTTAATTATTTTGAAGTTAATTGTGAGTCCAGAAACCCCAAAAGTAAAAAACAAAATAAAAACTTAGCAGGTCGAGTTTCTGCCCCGAATAATCACCTCGCTCTACTTTTTAATATCCAAACAGGGAACGCCGGGAATGCTGTAACAGTTCTGAGACTTTCAGCACTGTGTGCTGTGATTCTTGTGCTGCCTGTTAATCATCTCAGCTGGAGTAGACTGGACCTCTTTTATTTAATGCGAGTCCTTTATGAGATGATTGAAGGTGGCTGCCATTAAAACCTGGTGACTTGCAGCATTGCCGTGTGAGCTCCATGGACTGCTAAAGATAATGTCGAATGAGTGAAAGCTGAGTGTGTTTGTGGCACCGATGAAGTGTAAAACACTGCTTTCACATCGGGGACATGCTGATGGTTTGACCACCAGCGAGTAGGGATGGGTATCGTTTAGGTTTTATCCGATACCGGTGCCAAATCGGTACTTTTGAAACGGTGCCGGTGCTCAAACCGGTGCTTAAAGAATGGAGAACACAAAATTGGTCCAAAAACCTCTCATGTTCAGCTGTTTTTTGTAAAAAGATAACAATGTTAGCCTTTTCTGCAGCTATGGGGCATATATGGTATCACTCTTGGCTGGAAGCAGTGCTTAAACAATGGAAAAAACACAAAACTTTGTCCAAAAACCTCTCATGTTTAACTGTTTTCCACTTTTTCTTTGGTCATTTTAGCCTTTTTGGCCAGGGTGAAGGGAGTATCTGCCATCAAACAAGAAGACAGCTGCATGTAGCTATGATGATGTTTGCTAGTTCACCTTACATGCATTAATGTAATAACGTGGTTAGCCTACTCAACGTAAATTAGCTACTTACGCAGAGAAGAACGGCTGCTGCTGCATCATCATCCTCATCATTTCTGCTACACTGGCAGGGCTAGGGGCCAGGACTCTCCTCTTCGTGTTTTTGGGGGATGTTGCATAACAGGCAACCCACCCGCAGTGGATGTGCTCGGTGTGAGGTCTTGCAGCAAGCTATCATACGGCGCATTTCTGGGCTTTTTAAAAAACCGCTATGCGTCGCCAGGTGTTTCATCAGATTCGAGGAGTTACCTCCTTTGACAGTATCACAGTATCAGCTTAAAGCACTTGTTGCTGCTGAGTTTGCATCTTTTGCTGTGAAGTACAGCCAGACTTTTGACCGCTTCGCCTTGGACATTTTTAATCTGTAGCTCTGCTCTAACAGAACGTACATACCTGGCCCCGCCTACTATCCTTGGAAACGTAAAATGATTGGCTAGAATCTAAAGTGTATCACAGCTCAGGGAAATAAAGCACCGAAATGTGCGCTGCTTTTCGGTCTGGTTACTACCGTTTATGTCAGAACCGGTGCCATCATGGCACCGGACACCGGTACCCATCCCTACCAGCGAGGGTCCGCAGGTTACGGCCCTTCATTTGGACTGTTTAATGAAAAAACTTACTGATACAGGTTGATGACAGAAAATAATCTGAGAGGCTCACCTACATAGAACAGCTGAGTGTCAGACACAGTCTGTCCAGCTCAACAAGCAAGTCGTCCCGACATAAAAGAGTTGACAAAACTATTGTCTGCTTAGTTTCCATGTGGACACCAACAGGCAACAGTGATGTGCATCATCCTCTAATAGCCTGCATTCTGCTGACAGGTGTTATATTAGAAAATAATAATAATAACTCGTCATTATTCCTCAGGAAGGTTGTTGGTTTGATGCTGTCTATGTGTGGCACTTACTCTGTGTCAGGAGCTGGGAGATGGTTTTGCGGTTGTCCTCCGAGCCGTCACACTCCTTAGCAGCGAGCTGCTTATTAGCGGTTTCCATGCGCTCTTAAAAACAACAGCACATAACACAAAATCTTGGTGCCTGGGTATACACACATACAGCACAATGCATTTCAATGACACTGGTATGGCGTTATCATTGTGCCTCTATTCTGAGCGCATGTAAAAAACCAAAAGAAAAAAACCAACAACACGCAAAAAATTATTTGGAGGGAAGAAAAGTTTAATGTCTCAATGCAAGAAATGTATTCCAGTTAGGGCTGGGCCATATCATACCGTCCACGGTAATACCGGTGTAATGTTGGGCAACGATAAGAAAATGAAATATGGCAATAGAGTATGGGTAAAACGCACATGCGCAGTGCCTTTGTTTACCTACGCACATGGAAGGAAAAAGCATGGTGGCGACGGAGAATAAGAAGGGCGAAAGTGGATCGTTGAATGAAACGATGAACCTGAACTGGTTTGTAAAAATGCTGCAGCTTCACTGGTGTGGAACTGGTTTAGCTTTGGTCCGTCAGATACACAACAAAGCACTATTTTTGGTAGCGCATGCTAGCGGGCCGTCGTTATTACCGTGTTGTTTGGAAAATACGGCGCACTTAAAATCAATCCTTTGATTTTCTGAAAGTCGACAGAGCCCCTTATAATCCCGTGTGCCTTATGTATGAACTCTGGTCGTGTTTACTGACCTCGAAGCGATTTTATGTGCACGGCGCTCGAAAATCTGTCAAATGTTTCAGTACGACTTTGCTGAGCTACGAAGCCGCACCGCTTGATGGATTGTGGGAGCATTACGGCTATCGTAGGCGGAGCCTCGCGGAGTGATACGTACTGTGCTTCAACATAATGTTACCGTACTGTGTGTATGACCTCTTTTTAAGTTGTGTGGATGTTATACATGGTTATGCTGAGGATATGTCGGCCAGTTTCCACTGGAAATGCCTTTTGGTTAAACTGTCAATGCACTGTTACATTTTTACATAACTTTAATGCACATAAAAAACAGCTGCTTGTTTAAGTGAAAATATATTAGTATAGTGTCAATTATATCGTCAGTTATATCGTTATCGCAAATTTTCAAATGTATATCGTGATAAATATTTTTGGTCATGTCGCCCTGCTCTAATTCCAGTGTTTGCTATTATCCACACACACAATAACAGCCGCTCTCGCTCAGTTGTTGGTATTTGCGCTTGCTCAGATCTCTGCTCCCTGCACGCTCAACTCTCCGTACACCGTCATAAGTGTGCCACAAAACCAACCAATTACAGACTTGGATGCAAATATTCTGATTGGCTGTAACGGTCTCCAATCAGCTCGCTAGCTACTGCATTCTGGAAACACTGTCCAGAATGTAGCTAAATCCATTTTCGGTTAGGATGTTTCATTATTTAATTTTAAAATATATAAGGTTACATGGAGATATAAAAATTTGTTTATAGGCAATTCTTCTAGAGTTAAATAGTGGGGAAGGAAATGCAGGAGACTGACAAAACACAAATATGCCCAAAACACCAAATTCGCCCGAGACATAAACAACTCATCAGCAAAAGCTAGCAATGTTGCAACGCAAGCTAACACGAACCCTGGAGCCCCGAATGATTTGGTGAGCGCTACAGAATCACTCAGGTCGGAACTGAAAGAGGATCACGACAGTCTACAAAAGGATATTAATTCTCTACACCAAGAAATGGGCAACAAACTGGACAAAACAACTGAAGAAATGAAAGGAGTATCAGAGAGAGTGGCCACAGGTGGGGAAATGAGGGCGCGACTGTGGAGCTGAGCGGAGCGCTCACCGTATTCAAAACAAGCTGATCGAGGAGGGACAGTACCTGACTTTTTGGAGTTGGGGAAGAAGAGGAAGGGACGTTTTCAAACACCCTACACAAGAATATGAATCCACTGAGAGGACCAGGCCGTGTATACAGCACCGCACATGAAGCCAGCCTCAAGCTGCACAGTTTTGATTACTTCTCCACTCGGTGAGCGCTTCGCTCAGCTCCACAGTCGGCATTTTTGCCACCATTGCTATACAACACGCAATGTCACAGCCGCTTCAATTCATTAGAAGAGAGAAGCGGCACCAACAGCAGGAGTAAAGGCGGTGGACAATTAGGATCCTCTCCTTATGGAAGAGACAGGACACAGGTGATATTTCTACATGAAACATGTCAAAAAGGTTTGGATATACAAATTCCATCTTCAGCTCACATAAGAATAGCAGGAGAGGAGGTGCAACTACCCTGATATCAAGCAATGTTAATGTTGAAAAGATTGAGGAAGATGAGGATCAAGAAGGCAGATATGCAACTGCGAAAGGAAAGAGTGTCACAGTAGCTCGTGTGTATGCACCTCCAGAGGGGGACACACATTTGACAAGATTACCACCAAGTGTGACGGAAATTCCTGATGTGGACTGGAATACGACTTTAACAATATCGAGGACACAACAAGCTTTAAACAAAATAGAGAAATAATAAATCATTCTTATAAAAGAGACGGGGCTCTGCAGAGGGACGCACACCCACCAAAGCATGGTGGTGGCAGTAAAATGGGAACAGCACACATATCTGACCATAATGCTATTTATTTAACTATGCATCAAAATAAACAGACAAACATTATGGAAAATGGCGTGTTTAACAAAAAAAAAGAAACCCAGGACTGCAGAGAGAACAGACAATAACATAGGACACAGTTAAGGTAGCAAAATGTCAAAATTTCTACACTGCTTTAAAACTCAGCATGACCCGTCTGAACTGGTGGATGAAAAAGAAATTGTAGATTATTTTGCTGGATTAGACGTCCCCTCTGTAGGAACCTTTCCAGTGACACCTTAACCTCACTGATCACTAAAGCAAAGCGTTATAAGGCTGTACCATTCGTTTGGCTACCCCAGTGAATGGTACAGCTAGCCCCCCTTTACTGGATTCATTCAGCTGGACAGTTAAAAAGGCCAAAACTCGTGAAAACAGGTCGCAATATGAGTCTTACAAAAAGAAGGTAAGAATGAGTACTGCAAATCCTATCGGCCGATATCTTAAATGTTGGCTGTAAACTCCCAGACCTGACAGATGAAGATCAAACAGGATTTATTAAAGGTCGACACACACGGGACTACATCAGACGCACATTACGCCCATAAGTGAAGCCAACAAACGTGGCGTTCCCACAGCCTTAGTGAGCCTGGATGCTGAGGGTTTCAACTAGACTTTGATTAGACGTATACCAGCGTTGTGTCATGAGCCAGCGGCTGGAATGAAAATAAATGTGACAGCTAGCTCTGAGCTCTCCACAGGAACAGGTCAGGTCTGAGACATATACGAGACAAAGCAATGAGCTGATAGCACAGGAAGAACAAAGAACGCAGACAATATCGTGCTAAACCTTAAAAACCCAGTTGACACATTCTTCAAGCTCTGGACCATCTTAGAAAAGTTTAGAGAAAAATCTGGATGTAAATTAAATATTTCTGAGACTCAAATATTGTGCAGGAAGGATTGAATTCATCAGACAGAAGTACAAACTTAAATGGGATTTGGGAGCCCGTCTAACAACAGGTCTAAACACACTGTATGAGACAGCACGATTAATAATGCGATGCAAAAGGATTGAACCAAACTGGCACCCTCAGTCTATGCCTGCGCTCAATTTACCCAACGGACTAAATGTACACATATCTGAGGGATCCAAATCCTGTTGTCACGGCAACATTAAAGGTCTGGTGGGATCTGGTAGTCAAACACAAAATCAAGGTAGATTGTAAAATGCTGATTTGGTCCTCACACTGGATAGTGCAGAAGGACTGGGGAACCACAGCAGTATGCACATGAACTGTACACATGTGGTAAGTCCTCTGAGAAGCTCAGGCAGGAGTTTGAGCTGCATACCTCTGACTTATTTAGGACACGTTTTATAACACTGAGATCAGAAGCATCTCTCTCAGGAGGCCAGTGAGTTAATAGAAATGTTCATTGTATATAAAACAAAAATGGGAATCAGAATGGAGACTGAACTATCACCGGATGATTGGCTTTGATCCATCTGCCTGTTCTTGGACAATGGAGAGAATTTGGCTCACAGTTTTTGGAAATGTGAAAAGGTTCAATCTTTCTGGGAAATGTTACAAAACACTCCCAGATTTCTTATCTCCAGAAGTCATTCATGGTGAGGACATTTACCTGTTTAAAGTGATGAAAGTTGTTACACCAAACTGGCTTCAAAGTGATCCTTTGAGGCTGGAGCAAAGGCGAGACACGGAGGAAATTCCCACAACAGGAGAAGTGGAATCTTTCTGCGGCTCACCCAAATGTAGACATTCTTTGTTGTTTACGTAGCACCACACAAGTTGGGTGGGGCTTTGGTTTTGTCATTTGTCCTTCCTCATCCCGCTACGTTTTCCTTTATTCCCTCAATTTATTGTAAACGTTTGAGGAAAATGGAAAAACTAACGTTAAAAACAGAGGCTGTATCCCCACACACTCCAGAGTTCCCCTGTTACATCCATCAGCTGCAGCGACCTGATTCCACTGGCTGCTCTGTATGCTTACCAGGACTCATAAGCTGTTCTTTTCCTTTCCCAAGACACTTTCAGATCTTCATTTAGATTCTAGTTTATAATAACTGGAACGCGTGCTAACTCTCTTTATTTATGTTGCTTTCAGTGTTGCTTTCATGCAGAAAGGAAAGTTAAAATGTCAGACCTACCTCCCCAAGAACAGCAAAGCTAGATGCTGTGAAGGTTTCTCTTTTTAATCAAGGGAAATCTGCAGTCATTGACACCAAAATGCTTGGTTTCCTTCTTTTTAAAAAATATTCCAGACAGTCTAAAGAGCTTGTTGGACTTTAAGTTTCTTCAAGACATTTCACCTCATAAAAATGAAATAAATAAATAAATGTGTAACTGTATATTACTTAAGTCACACTCTCACAGTGTGGGGCCAAAATGCTTGGAAGCGGCTGAGCCAGGACTTGGATCTGTCCTTTTGGGGACAGATCCAAGTCCATCCAACTGATCCCGTATTTCTGTAAACGCTGGGAGCTGAGACGGGGTACAGCTGTTACAGGTCATCATTACATTTGAAGTCATTTGAGGAATGTTGGTCATGTTCTTCACTGTTTCTCACCTCTGAGGTCTCTGTTGAAGTCATGCAGCCGGCGCACCTCCAGCTCCAACTTGTTCCTCATAGTTTTCTCCAGGGCCTCCCTCTTGGAGGAAGACTTTGCCAGGTTTTCATAGGCCTCTGAGACCAGCTGGATCTCCATTTCCAGCTGTTCACAGATACAGAAAGAGTGAAACTGTATACCAGTTACTGGTCCAAACTGGCCTTACCAACAACACCACTGTTCTATTGTCTGTTAGCGCTTTGAAACACATTTCAACCAAACTGTTCAGGAACGCATGAAGAAAACAGATTATAACCAAAAACATCTTCTTCACACAGTGCTGCACTTGTCTTGCTGTTAGGCTGAACGTGTCAGCATCAGGTTTGAAGGAGTACTCTGGTTTCAAACAGGTCAAAGGTCATGTTGAACACTAACATCTGAAACTTAGTGGGCAACACTGTCTGCACATGTATCTAAACAGATGACTGCTAAACTTCTTACCTTGTGTAATTTAGTGACTTTCTCGCGACAGGACTCCATTTCCTGCCTCAACATCCTGTTTTCGTCTGTCAGTGTATCTACCATCTGCTGGGCACGGGCCATCATTGCAAAGGGCTCCCCCTGCAGGTGAGTGTAGGACTGTGAAAGGGGGAAAGGTCCAGAATGGACCGACAGCTGCGGTTGGGAAGGTCCTTGGAATGGCGGCTGCTGCTGCTGATGATGATGATGCTGCTGCTGCTGCTGATGATGATGATACAGATGGGGAGGCTGCTGCTGCTGCTGCTGATGATGATGATGATGGTGCATCCTTGGTGTGGAGCCATAGGGATCTGGACAAAAACCATGACTCCTCTGTGGTGGGTGAAGCGACCCTGAGGTAAAAGACTCTGCCAACTGGTGGGAGCCGGTACTATGTGGACTACGAGGGACCGCCGTGAGTAAGGGCTCTCCCTGGTTCTGGGGTTGCTGATGAGGGAAGGAAGGATGAGAGGAGTGGGAGGCACTAAGGATGTTGCTAAGGATTGAGGACTGAGTGCGCGATAAAGAGCCCACTGAGGTGACAGAGGAGGTGGGACTGTGCTGTTGAAGGGGTCGCTGGGTGTGAACTAAGCCTTCCTTACTGGACCTGCAGAAAGCATGGTTACACATCTGTAAGTCAGTTGTTTTTGCACACTGTTGAACATTTATTAGCATACAGTTCGCTGAAACAGACACAGCATGTGTCCACAGCTATTTTATTGACATTTTTTTCATTTTCATTTGAGCCCAAATGATTTGCTCCAATCACATTTTAACAGTAAACAAACAGTAAACAAACAGTAAACAAACAGCGCCTTTCTAGTCTAGCTGACCACACAAAAGCTCACATTTAACCTGTGTCACACACACACACACACACACACACACACACACACACACACACACACACACACACCTGCCATGTTTGCAGCAGCAGAAAGTCCCCACAGTCACACACAGAGGTAGAAACATGTTGCTGTTTAAGGCTACAGGACGAATTCACTGCATTGAGATTTGTGGTTGAGACCGTTTCTTCTTTGTAAGTGAGCAAACTTCAAATTTCAGCAGGAGGTCAAATAATAATTTCCCCCAGCATGCACACTAGTTGCATTTACATACAGACTAAGGCTTTTTATCACGTGTCCTGTCTGATTCATTGGTTTGTCTGCTTGGGTGATGTGTGACTTGTTTCTGAGTAACATGGGAACACACCAGCTTCAGCTGAGTTTGTTCAGAAAATATCTTTTGTCTTCAAAGGAATGACATCAGACCACAGCAGGTCATGTCGTAGCACGTCCTGCCCTGACAATTAAAATCTGGTTGTATTCATGACTGTTTAAATCCAGTTTGCTCTGAGGTAAGTGCTAAACAGGCCCAACAGGATCCGTCTTTGCATCCAAGAAACCAGGGTCGGTTTTTGTTTTTCTACCTTCTGCTTGGAGAATTTTTACCCCGATGAAAACTAAAATCTTGTTTTTTACCGACTGATAATTGTTTATTTGACTTTAGTTTAGCCGTGGAATTGAAAGCACAGCTGCATGGTTAGCATAGGAGTGCTGAATAATCCCAAACTAGAGGTTTCTGATACATTTAACAGCTGAGTAGAGTGTTGTGCTAAAGGAAGGAAGGAAGGAAGGACTCGGATATGTTGAGGTAGAGACAAAGTGTATGAATGCACACATACAAACACACACAGGCTCAGAGGATTGGGACGCTCATCTGTAACCGGAAGGTTGCCGGTTCAATCCCCAGCTCTCTCTGTCCTGCTTGTTGTGTCCTTGGGCAAGACTCTTCACCTACCGCCTGCTGGTGTTGGCCAGAGGGGCCGATGGCGCAATATGGCAGCCTGGCTTCTGTCAGTCTGCCCCAGGGCAGCTGTGGCTACAACCGTAGCTGCCTCCACCAGTGTGTGAATGTGAGAGTGGAATTGTAAAGCGCTTTGGGTGCCTTATTATTTTTACTTCTAATTTATTTGTTGAACACACTAAGTGATAACTCAGTGTAAGCTGAGAAAAGTAAATCAGTCTCAGCTCATCAATATTTCTGGGACGTCTTGATCAACGCCTGTTCAGCTCACAGACGCCGCAGCTCCACGCTTTGAAGCTGCCATTCCCAAACCTAAAACGGATCTTTCTCCAATCATTCTGGTGCTGACTGACATGGGAGTCCTAGGCCACGGTCCTCGTGGACTGCTGCCTTCGCATGCTTCTGTAAAATCCCCCTCCACCATACTACACAATTGGGTTGTGTAAACGGCCTGTATTTATATAGCGCTTTACTAGTCCCTAAGGACCCCAAAGCGCTTTACATATCCAGTCATCCACACATTCACACACTGGTGATGGCAGCTACATTGTAGCCACAGCCACCCTGGGGCGCACTGACAGAGGCGAGGCTGCCGGACACTGGCGCCACCGGGCCCTCTGACCACCACCAGTAGGCAACGGGTGAAGCGTCTTGCCCAAGGACACAACGACCGAGACTGTCCAAGCCGGGGCTCGAACCGGCAACCTTCCGATTACAAGGCGAACTCCCAACTCTTGAGCCACGAGTATAAGGTAGTATTAGGATATTTTGGTGTACTTTTATTTTTTCTCTAGTTGTTTGCCGAAAGATTAAACTTGTGTTTGAGCTGTAAACAGCACAGAGTCACAGCAGAGCTGGAGAACACCGAGGTTTTTGATGAACAAGGAAAAGACCACTTGTCACTTTTTAAGATCCGGGAATGGTTCAACAACCAATACTTTAACCAATACTACACCTTTATTGGAATAGTAACTACTGTAGAAGTCTGTTTTCCAGCCTACTGAACACAAGTGTGCTGAAAGTTGTAGCTCATTCGTATTTTCCTATAACTGCGTGAGGGCGTGCTCCTTACCTGAACGAGCCGTACTCTGGTGGGGGTTGGTATCGGACATGAGGCACTTCCCTCGAGTGTTCCCTTCCTCTTTGCTCCTGGTAAAAATGGCCTCCCGACTCCTGCTGCTTGGTAGGAGAACCCATACCTTTGAACGGGTAGTCAGGAGGTGGGCCACGATGCTGCGTCTTGTATAAGTCACCAGCTGGCCCTGGAGGGGGCAGCTGGGGAGAAAGTGGGGCGCTAGTGACAGGAGCGTGAGCTTTCACGCCACTGGTGGCCAATGAGAGCTGCATAAGTCGCTCACTAAGCGACCGAACGTGTCCTTGCTTCAGGTCCTTCAGCCCATCGTCCTGGTGGACCTTCCCCATGCCGCTAACTCGCTGCACCGTGGGGCGCCCCTCAGTGCGCACCTTGGCGCTGTTCACCCCTGTGACATAGAAGGCGGCGCCCACAGACGCTTGTAGAGGAGGCTGCTGGGCCTGGTTATTCTGCTGTTGAGGTTGAGGAGGGGGGCCGTGGCCCCGAAAATATTGCGACTGCACTTTGGCCTCTTCATATGTAGGGAGGTCTTCAGAGTTTGGACACTGTCCTTGGCTGCTCCCTCCTCCGCTACTACCTCCTCCCCCTCCCCCTCCACTACTCCCACCTCCTCCTCCGGTTCTGGAGGAGCCCAGCTTCTCCAGGCCGCTGTCTGTCTGCAACTCCTGTCCCTGTGGCTCCTGCCGGGCAATGTGGGGGCTCATGGAATGATCATCAGATGGCCCAACCTGTCCCTGCACCGAGTATCCTCCTCCCCCTCCTGTTCCACCACTTCCTCCTCCACCTTGTTGTTGCTGGAGCACATAATTCCGGTTCATTTGTTCCTGTAAGAGACGCTGCAGGACTGTGCTGCCGCCGCCTCCTACACTACTGCTGCTGTTGGAGGACTCCTCGGCTGCGGCCCTCATCTCCACCTCGCGCTGGCCACAAACCTCGTGGAAGGATAAGCTTCGCCCACGGTCGATATTCCCTGAGAGGAGAAGGGAAAGTGCCACAGTGAGTACAGACAGGAATGAGTTTAGTGGGTCAAGAGATCGACAGTCAAAGAAAGAGAAAGTAAAGTTGATACGAGAGGAAAGAAATAACGTTCAGGTCAGACAGGAACAGGAAGCATCCATCACCACCACTGCCCCGCGCAAACAACAGAACACAAGTGGAGGAGGAACAATTCCTGAAAAACATTAGAAACCATTCACCCAAGCCCTCAACCCCTGATCACACGCTCAACTAAGGAGTTAAAACCACAGAAAGAAGACGGCGGCGGCCGTTGGGCATTTAACTGTAAACACTGTAAGAGTAACACTGTTACTGTTCACGTGCCCGTCTCAATAAGACACACAGGTCATTCTCCAATCAACGAGGGCTTTCTGCTCAAACTTATTTGCATTACAATTTCATGGTGCAAACGTTGAACAACAAGCTGTGAATGATTTGCTTTCAGATTTCATGCTGGATTGAGCAAATATGACAAATCTTCACACAAAAACAAAAATATCAGTAGACAGACCCGTTCAAATACAACACAATTCTAGAAACACTAGTTATAACTTGGAAAATAATCATTATGTGGATATTTTTTATATTTTCAAACCCTGGGTCACGTCCAAAGTCTTCAATTTGCCTGAAGGTGATATGATCCAAAGTTTGGATGATTCCTATGAAAATGTAACTTCATACTTCTATACGTTTTTTTATTCATTTATTTTTAAGTTTAAAATATGCCATTAAAAATGCAACAATTGCAGATATAAAGTGATATAAAAGGGTTTAAACTGCAAATGGCACAGGGTATTTGCTACCTTTCCTTGTCATTGTAAAGATTCTGAAAACAGTTTCTGAGATTCATTTGCAAATCCTGCAGGACATCCATGAAGGATCGCTGTTACCAGAGCAGTCCGTTTCATCTGCAAGTAGTGTCCCAACACGAAAAGATCAGTCCTAACGGGACAGTGTTCACTGCATGATTCACAATCATGTGGTCCTGTACAATATGTTACCAAGGCACCTACTCATTATGATATATTTACTGACTCTCAATATTTGGAAGCCTGCTATCCATCTCAGGAAAGACACCAGGGGTCTCCTCCTTTCTCTAGAAATTCGTGGATAAAAGAGGTCCAACACACTCGAGATATGCCCTCCACAGGAAAGCATGAATAATCAGTGTAAAGAAGTAAACATGAGCAGAAAAAAAAACATGATCCATAGGTACAAAAAGGTAACAGCACGCCATGATTCATGAAAATCACAGAGCAGGGTCAGAAGATGCTTGAATGCACAGTGTGCAACTTTCTCAGAGTCAGTCACTATAGACATTTCAGATGAGCTCAAGAACAGCGTGTTAGAGTTAAACAGGACTTGGGCTCAGCCTCTTAGCTGCAGTCAAACTCCTAATACTTCACCATACCGACAAATTTTGGGCAATTTCACACCGCTAACAAACCTGACTGTTCCAACAGGACTGCACAACAGTGCACAAAGTCTAAAAACACACTGATGTGGAAGAACCTGATTGGCCAGGACAGAGTCCTGACCTCAACCCAAAAGAACATGTTTGGGATGAATTCGAGTGGAGAGTGCGAGCCAGGTCGGGTCAGTGTCAGTGCCTGACCTTTGGGAAGAACGGTCAAAATTCCCACATCATATTAAACACTATGAATTAAGAATGGGACATCACTCAATTTCATGTGTGTGAGGGCAGACGAGCTAATACTTTTGACAATATAGTGTAGCAGGATAGGCACAAGTACCTGGGTATCCCACACTCCAGTGATGTCCATGATGATGCATCATCTGTGGGGCAAAATACCTGAAGAGGCTAAGACCAGCGCTGAGAAGCCAGACACTGTGCTGGTTGGCAAGGAGCAGAAAACTGCTTTGATAGAAGTGGCAATCACAGATAACAACTCCACCAAGGAGCAGCACAAGAGCCTTGAGAAGTACTAGTTGAGAAAACAACCTAAGCAGGTGTGGAAAGTCTAGACTGGGAAAAGCCGTTAAAGTGGCTTTTCCCAGTTGGGAGTTTTCTTTTTTGAATACAATCATCTAATCTCAATATTGCTCACAGTATTTATAACTGGTAAAGCATGGAAACTGGTAGTGTCTCTTCTACTTTCTTCTTTGAAAGTAATGGTGGTAGGCAGGGAGCTTCCTGGTGCACGGTCACCACTTTCAGGCACAAGTTCTACAAAGCAGCAATAAACTGAGGGAAAGTATATCAAAGGATTTGCAGCAAAACATACACAGTTTTTCTGTTGCATTCAAATTAGTATGGTTTCACTGACAACACTGAATGTGATCCCTGTTCGATAGAGTAGAGAAAAGAAAATCATTACATCTAGTTTCTGTTATCCTTCTCATTCTCAAGGAGGAAGATGCTTTTTTCCGAAACATCTGTTGGCAAATAAAATATGAGACAAAAGGAGAAATAAGTTAGTGTTGGTGAGATGCCTGCACTTCAGCAAAATACATATACAACAAAACAAAAGAGTCAAAGTTAGAAACATTTGTATTCAACATATTAACGTTCCTGAGTCTGACAGCCTTCCTAAGCTATAACAGTGGCTCAATCCAATCTAATGTTATTTATATAGCACCAAATCACAACAACAGTCGCCTCAAGGTGCTTTATATTGTAAGGCAGACCCTACATACAGAGGTAAACCCAACAATCATATGACCCCCTATGAGCAAGCACTTTGGCGACAGTGGGAAGGAAAAACTCCATTTTAACAGGAAGAAACCTCCGGCTTCCTCAGACTGTGGTGCTGTCGTTTCGATTCATTTTACAGAGAATTTTTTGGGAACAAAACTCAAAAAGTACTTCTTATAAAGATGTATGTTCAGTAGCTACTTTTTCTATTATTCTAGAATTTAACAGTCAATGTCATTAACGAATATTAAAGCAACACAGAGGCAGCTTCCAATATCACGTACCACCTGGTTGCACTTTGGCATATCTACTTAATATCGAATGGCTGTTTTTCATGGTTCATTCACACAAGTGTGGATTCTGACATTTAATTTGAAAGCCTATCAGCGAATTGCTAATGTAACATAAATGAAGTTGTAAAAGTCATTTTTCACCCACATGTCACCTTGTAGTCTGAAGCTTGTGGCAGCTCTGACATGACTTTTCACATAAACATGTTTATACTTGAACGAACTAGACTGCATGTTTGTCAGTGTATGTTCTGTCATCCAGGTTATACTAGTTTAAGGAACATGGAAGTGACTGGATTTCTCTCATCCCAGAGGAACTGAAGAAGCCTCTTGGATGAGAGATGAAATGTTGTCAGGAAACTTAAAGACATCCAGTCAGTTTCTTTCAAAGCTCTTTAGACTAGACTGCGTTTAAACACGACAGAGAATTGCAGCTGTTAGCTGAATAACTTGCTTTGTTCACAGACACAGAAGGGCAATGTCAGCTTTCTATTGGAGGAGAGACTCTCCCCTCTTCATTAAATCCAAATTCCAGTTGATCATTCATTTCGTGCCAGATTATACCTTAGTCTAGTGTATTAGTATGAGATCAACTCTCAAAGGTTTCTAGAGCTATCAAAAGCAGAATGGGGAACAGGACGTCTGGTTGCACTGAACTACCACCCGTCTGTTTTCAAGAAATCTGACAGCAATAATAATCTAAATCTCAGATTTGGTTAGAGCTGAATCAGGTGACCTTGAATCCTCCTTTATTATAGTGCTATAGGTGGTGGGCAGCTCCTCATAATGGAATGAGTCCTCTGAGCACCACGTTCCACGTAACCGTTTTTCTCTACTTTCTCTTTGCCCCTCACCTCCCACGTGGCCCTGTAGACGGCTGCTTCTCCCAAGCCTGGCTCTGTCAGAGGGCCTTCCTGTTAGAAGGAACATGGTCAAAATGGTGACTTTATGCGGACTCAAAATCAGTGCAGCAGACACCAAGATTCAAGGTAGACTTGTTACATATGCGTGTTATTTTTGTCATATTCATTTCAATGGATCTTCCTGTTGCAATCTGCATTTTAGTTCGTTTGAAACATTTGACAACACAAGAAGAAAACATTGGTGTACACATACTGAATGACAGCCAAATCTGTTTCCTGTTTAAATACACACAAAGGATCTGGACAATGAACAAATATTGGATGACAAATCTAGAAACTGCTTATCTCTGGCATTGAAATCTTTTCAGGTTTTGGGAAAATATGTTTTAGGCACCAGAAATAAGCATGCATAGTAATTTAACTGCTCTTATTCTTACATGAAATACGCGCACCCATACTCCACTGCAGCACAGACATGTATAGTTCGAGCATACTTCAATATTGCCATTTCCTGCAATTGCAAACATGTTTTAAGAGGCAAACTGGCCGTTTCCTCATCAGCAGCAAGTGGTTAGGGTCTGTTGGGTCATCCGTTACTGGAGTCAGATGCCATTTAGACAAGAATCAGTGTTTATTTTGTGCACATTAAAATTGTGCACATTGTACGACAGGTAAGCAGCACACCATATCTTTTCACAGTGCTGCGGCCTAGCTTCAAATCAGCAATCCAAAGCGATCCACTCCCACATTAGTAACGGGGAGTTCATCGGGTGGAAGTCTGTCTTCTTGGCCAGTTTGTTCCAATGGTTTGCCTTTAGTGTTCCAGCAGATTATGCATCCTGACAGAAAGTTCCTCAGCGCCGAGTTAGCAGAAGGAATCCAATATTTCTGTTGCAGCTCTGAGAGCATATACAGTCTTCCACAGTGTCCAATCTTCTCGTGTGTGTCCTGCAGTGTGGTCATACGCACGTCCTTTGGGATAATGATTGGATGCTTCATATGTTCTGGCATCGCAGCAGCAGCGAGGCCACCTCCAACTCTCAATACTCCATCCAGAACCAAGCTGGAATTATAACTATAACAACTTTAATTTGTATAGTTTCAAATATTAATTTAATGTTGAATCTGCCAAATTTGACAAGAAGACGTCAAATTCACAAAAATGGGAAAAAAGCTGAAAACACAAAAAACAGCATACAGTGGGGCAAAAAAGTATTTAGTCAGCCACCGATTGTGCAAGTTCCCCCACTTAAAATGATGACAGAGGTCAGTAATTTGCACCAGAGGTACACTTCAACTGTGAGAGACAGAATGTGAAAAAAAATCCATGAATCCACATGGTAGGATTTGTAAAGAATTTATTGGTAAATCAGGGTGGAAAATAAGTATTTGGTCACCTCAAACAAGGAAAATCTCTGGCTCTCACAGACCTGTAACGTCTTCTGTAAGAAGCTTTTCTGTCCCCCACTCGTTACCTGTATGAATGGCACCTGTTTGAACTCATCATCTGTATAAAAGACACCTGTCCACAGCCTCAAACAGTCAGACTCCAAACTCCGCCATGGCCAAGACCAAAGAGCTTTCGAAGGACACCAGGAAAAGTATTGTAGACCTGCACCAGACTGGGAAGAGTGAATCTACAATAGGCAAGCAGCTTGGTGTGAAAAAATCAACTGTGGGAGCAATCATCAGAAAATGGAAGACATACAAGACCACTGATAATCTCCCTCCATCTGGGGCTCCACGCAAGATCTCATCCCGTGGGGTCAAAATGATCATGAGAACGGTGAGCAAAGATCCCAGAACCACACGGGGGGACCTGGTGAATGACCTGCAGAGAGCTGGGACCAAAGTAACAAAGGTCACCATCAGTAACACACTACAACGGCAGGGAATCAAATCCCGCAGTGCCAGACGTGTTCCGCTGCTGAAGCCAGTGCATGTCCAGGCCCGTCTGAAGTTTGCCAGAGAGCACATGGATGATACAGCAGAGGATTGGGAGAATGTCATGTGGTCAGATGAAACCAAAGTAGAACTTTTTGGTATAAACTCAACTCGTCGTGTTTGGAGGAAGAAGAATACTGAGTTGCATCCCAAGAACACCATACCTACTGTGAAGCATGGGGGTGGAAACATCATGCTATGGGGCTGTTTTTCTGCCAAGGGGACAGGACGACTGATCCGTGTTAAGGACAGAATGAATGGGGCCATGTATCGTGAGATTTTGAGCCAAAACCTCCTTCCATCAGTGAGAACTTTGAAGATGAAACGAGGCTGGGTCTTCCAACATGACAATGATCCAAAACACACCGCCCGGGCAACAAAGGAGTGGCTCCGTAAGAAGCATTTGAAAGTCCTGGAGTGGCCTAGCCAGTCTCCAGACCTCAACCCCATAGAAAATCTGTGGCGGGAGTTGAAAGTCCGTGTTGCTCGGCGACAGCCCCAAAACATCACTGCTCTCGAGAAGATCTGCATGGAGGAATGGGCCAAAATACCAGCTACTGTGTGTGCAAACCTGGTAAAGACCTATAGTAAACGTTTGACCTCTGTTATTGCCAACAAAGGTTATGTTACAAAGTATTGAGTTGTATTTTTGTTATTGACCAAATACTTATTTTCCACCCTGATTTACCAATAAATTCTTTACAAAGCCTACCATGTGGATTCATGGATTTTTTTTCACATTCTGTCTCTCACAGTTGAAGTGTACCTCTGGTGCAAATTACTGACCTCTGTCATCATTTTAGGTGGGGGAACTTGCACAATCGGTGGCTGACTAAATACTTTTTTGCCCCACTGTAAGTGTCTAGAGTCGCCTTCAGCTTGTTATCATAATCCTGGGTTTGCCCATGGATCTCCTCTCAGTGTAACTCACCAAGAGATGTCCAGCTGAACCATTTCAGCTGACCCTGTTCTATAAAAATGTTCAACAGTCTTATGGCGGTTTGCAAGAAGCTTCCACAGCCCCGCACAGCGTTGTACCTCAGGCCATGGTACCGTCTGCCGGAGGGCAGGAGTCTGAACAGGCTGTGGTTGGGGTGTCCCCAAGTGGAAGCCCATCACTTGACTACGCCGAGAAATTCTGTCCATTAAAATAATAAAGAGGATGTGGGCCAAAGGGCAGCCCTGACGGAGTCCAACGCATTGGGAACAAGTCCGACTTGTTCCTGGTAATGCGAACCAAGTTCTTGAAACAGCTGTACAAGAACCAACAACAAGGGTCCAGACACTCCACGCAGCACGTTCCATAGAACATGACAAACGTAACAAAATTTTGCTAACGCCAAGATCAGAGTTTATGTGGAAAAATGAATAAAATCTTATTCAGGACAGGATTTTTGAGGATTTGTTTCTGTAAACAACTTTGACACCAGTGTCTGGGGATATAACCAAAATAACAGTTGTCTCAAGATGTTTATTTTGCAAGGCGAATAAAGAAAACCCAACAATCACATGACCCCTCATGAACAAGCACTATGGCGATAGTGGGAAGGAAAAACTCCCTTTTAACAGGAAGAAACCTCCAGCAGAACCAGGCTCAGGGACAGGGGGGCAGCCACCTACCACGTGTAGTTGGGGTGGGGAGACAGGGCAAAGACACGCTGTGGAAGAGAGCTGGAGATTAATAATAACTAATGATTAAACGCAGAGTGGCGTATAAACACACAGTGAGTGAAGAAGAAACACTTTGTGCATCATGTGACGACCCTAGCAGCTTAGATTTACTGCACTGTTCCAGACATAACTAAATGCTTGGTCCAAAAAGGAACGTTTAAGTCCTTAAAGTAGAGTGTGTATCGGTCACCCTGAATTCAAACTGTGAGCTGGTTCCACAGAAGAGAGGCCCTGAAGCTGAAGGCTGCCTCCCATACTGTAGTCAGCAGCCTCCCGTACTGTTCCCATAAAAGCCCTAGGAACCACTAGTAAGCCCATAGTCTGAGAGCAAAGTGCTCCAATGGAGTAAAAGAGTACTACGAGGTTTTTCAGATAAGATGGGGCCTGATCATTCAAGACCTCGTGTCTCATCACTAAATATTGTAGCAGCCAGCAACCATTGGTGCTTCAAGGCACCAATTTGAGGACACCTTGTATATACCTCTGCGATGCACTGGAAATTTTCATGTCCACTGAAGCACTGTAGACTCAATAACTACCAATCACCTGGCATTATCTAAAATATCAGGAATTTAATAGTCCAGTCATTACTTGGCTCGACAGAAAAAAAGAGGAAGAAATCCCTAAAACAGTAAACCAGTGGGTGAAAGTGCTCAATGAGTACAAACTCCAAATTATTAAGGTGGCATGCCTGTGACCCTGACTTTAAGTCACCATTACAAGACAGAAGATATGTACAGTGGGCTCACTCTAGTATTACATCTACTTGTTCAATGACCAAAACATTAAGGGTCTCTGTCCGATTGAAGTTCCTCATGTTATCCAGATATTCATGGATGCTTATAGTTTCGGGAACGGCAATGGTCTAGTAAGTAAGCTGTACCAGAGTAAGGTTATAATGAATAAGGACTCTACAAACCATGTTAATGGGAAAAAGAAGCAACTCTCAAACCTGGAGGGACTTTTGTTGGAAAAAGCAGATCCGCTTCTTTATCACTCCCAAGGAAAAGTCAAAGCAGAACTCAGCTGGCTCTTCATGCTCATCATATCCACCAGCCACATATCCCATATGGAAGGATGTTGCTGCAATTATTTCCCAAACCCTGGGTATCTTGGTTTATACAAGCTTTGGGTCTCCAGATCTCAGGTATATCACGGAAAATATGGGTAAATATGCCTACCTTCTGAAAGTAAATGGACTGATTCTTATCTACTCTCCTGGGGTACTCAAAGTATTAAAATAATAGAAGAAAGTGAATGTTGTATTAAGTACTCACTAACATTCCCACTTGGATGGACGCGTCGGAGAGCAACTTGGGGTCAATATCTTGCCCAAGGATATTTGGCATGCGAGGGATCAAACCACCAACCTTCCAGTCAGCAGATGACCTGCTCTACCTCCTGATGTACAGACACCCTGTCATGTTTGCAGCAAAATTACAAAATGTTGGCTTCAGAAGCACCCCCCACAAATTTTATTAACATAATTAAACACCTTCATTTATTAGACCAAATGACTCCATCTGTTTACAAAAGGATTTGGGAGAAAAGCGATGGAAAAAAATTCCTATCTTGCCGGCACAACCGACCATTAACAACACCTGTTGACATACATGAGAGCAAAGACATAATCCAACTGATGCTACTGTAACACCCATGACCTCTTGTTTTGTTGGTTCTTATATCCTTTGTTCATGCAATGAAAGTGGAAACATGAACTTAAATCAAAAGTTAAAATACACTTATGTTTAAAATAATGTTGAAAAATAAGGAATCCATGTTTATTTAGTAAGCCTCCATTCTCCTGATGTTCTCTGACTGTTTACATCGTGCTAAATTATATTACAGAGTCCAGCGTATGCATTCAGTTTAGCACATTTGATACATGTACTGGCTAAAAGTGTTAATAGTTTCAGATGTAATGCTTCAGAGATCCCTGCTAGAGTGAAGCCTTCAGAAAAAATACATGCAACATTTTTCTTCCCACCTGTTGGTCTCTGCTGCATGGCAGTAAAGCGCTGATTTTATCTCTACAGCTCAAACCTGAATTCAGCTTCTGTCCAGACCTTTTCTTTGTTTTTAAAATGATATCATACCTGTGTGGCTCAAAGAATCCTTCCTTATAAAGCAATCCCAGTGAAAAAATGTCTGTTCCACTCACAGCGATGTGTACCTGGGTTTTGAAGGTTTGAAACAACGCACCCGTTTCTTCCCACACTCTGACAGGTGGAGCTCGGAGGTGGACCTGGCAACTATTCAGCTCCAAGCCACACCTTCATACCTGTGCACTAGTGTAATTGCTTAACCAGCATTGACTGTCAACCGTCTCTGTGATAAGTGTTTCAGACTCTATGAACAACAGGATGGACTGTGGGATCACATTTTTCCTCCTGTTGTCTTTAAAACTATAGAAAGACAAAATAGTGGGAGTGCTTTCATACTGCAGATGCCTTTCCTGGTTAAATGTACGCACTGCACTTTATTGCACATGTATTTACTCGGTCTAAGATAAAGCATGAAAATATTCAGGACTTGAAAAATAAAACCCATGATGATTCTAATAAAATAAATAAGAGTCAAGAACAATGTGTAGACTTGTCCTCGAGACGGCTCATGCAAACATGGAAACCACATTTCATGCTTCTGTCACCTGAGCTCAGCACAGTATAACATGCAACACTTCTTTAAAGATCTGTGGAGCACCAACATCCACTCACACATCTGATATTAAGTGAAGACCACCAAGATGTTTATGTGGAACTGTCTGAAGGCAGACGTCCTTATTCTGGACTTTCTATATCAGTATAACAGAAGAGTGCTGACTCAGTGTCCGTCGTTCATGTTGCAGATGTTTCTTAAGATCAGTGCAGATTGTTCACGACACATAAAATGAAAGAAGCAAGCAGAATGATGCTGAAGCAACCGCAGATATTTAAACTGTCAGATACAATATTCAAGAATCAGGTACAACACACGGGTGCAGTACGTGCTGGGGTATGTGGCTGGTGAAAACAAGATATAGCACATTAAAGGTTGGAGCCAGCCTTTTCTGATCTTGGAAGCTAAGCAGGGTGAGGCCTGGTTAGCACGAGGATAACAGAGGATAACGGGGGTAAACGGTATGTTGGGGGTGTAACCAGCTGTAAGTCGGACTGTGATCCCAGTCAATCAGCAAACTGTTGACATGTTAGCAAACTGGCTGCTACGGCTGATAAAACAACAGCAGCAGTGAAAATAAACGTCACAGTTTAACACGGAGTTTGTCTACACACAAATGATCAGGAGCAAAAGGTCGTAACCACGAGAACGAGCTCTGGTGCAGGGAAAACATTTTTCTAGCAGTGCTTCTTACTGTCATAACCATTCAGACCTTTACAGGGAAACGCTAGCTCGGTGCTCCATCAAACCACTGATCAGCAAACCTGTGAGCTTCTCCCATCCTCCACTGTTTGGTTTACTCAAGTCTACAGTAAAGATACAGGAGTTACATTACAATGTGACCTCTGACCTCACTTCCTTTAGGTTCTGTTTAGTTAAACTATGCAGAACTCTGACATTTCTAGCATGAAAACCAATGAGGAGTTTATTTTAAAGGACCTGTATTTTTCTACTGCTGATTATTAAAACAAAACGATGTCTCATCCAATTACTCGAAAAAGAAATGGAATACTTGTTTACTAAAATAATCAAAAGCTGCCGCTCGCGTCCAAACCGTCTCAGCCTCTGTCCTGCGCATCCTGCTCACTCGCAGTGAAAACTTGAACATCTCCTGTCTTTTTGATCTAAACACCATTTTGTAAATCTTCCCATTTTCTGAGCTGCGATCCTTCAGTCACAAATCCACCCGGCTGCTGGTCTCTACCTCTGCCGACCTCTCAACCCCAGGGATTAAAGTCATCTACCTTCACTACTTCTGCTAGTTGCCGGTTCAGTGTCACACTTGGGAACAATGCTTGTGTGACTGCGCTGTGCCAAGTGTACAGTTTGGTGGAGCGAGGATCATGGTGCGGGGCTGTTTCACAGGAGCTGAGCCCGGCCCCTTCAGTTAAAGGAACTCTTACCCCAACATTAGACATTAGCATGGACTGCCCCTTTCACCTCAAGCTGAACTCCAAATTTTGGAGCAGCAAATGTCTTTCGTTGAAGAGTGCTGTTAACAAATATCTTCAAATCAAAAGAAAGGCCCAGTGACTGTACAGCTACACCTTCTATTCCAGGGATGTCCAACTCCAGCTGTAGGCCAGGAACGCCGGTGTCCTGCAGGTTTTAGATCTCACCCTGGGTCAACACACCTGAATCAAATGATTAGCTCATTACCAGGTCTCTGGAGAACTTTCAACCTGGTCAGGAGGTCACTTAGCAATTTAAATCAGCTGTGTTGGATCAAGGACACATGTAAAACCTGCAGGACACCGGCCCTCGAGGCCTGCAGTTGGAGTCTTTGTGTTTAATGGCAATTCAAGCTTATTTAAAAGCTACAATTTCAAATATTTTACAAATACAAGTTAATCTAAATCATTAAACTCAATCTTGTTTAGTCTTAAATTAAATGAGAATTATCAGAATTTAGTCTGCGTGTGTCAACAGAGAAACTAAAGCCATGATGCTGTGTGGAAATGCCGAACCCCCTGTAAGGGTTGGGGCAGGCTCGTGGGACACGGCTCGTGCCCAATTTGGATAAACAGTTGGGAAAATGAATGGATGGATTTCCCAATTAAAATCACTCTACGGCTTTTTGCATAGAGTGAGTTTTCTTGTTTATCTGGTCAGTTAAAGATTTCCAGTTTAGTTTCTGTTACTCACTCTGAGGTCCAAACGTCACATACGCAGATTACTGTGCGCCTGTGATAACTGACAGTACACCGCTGTGAATGCAAAACAACTGTTGAGTCATCCACTTCAGACTGACCCACTCCAAGGACCCCACGTTCACATTCAAATGTCACACAGAGCTAACTGGAGTCCTACTGATAAGGCCAGGATGCAGTAAAGGCTACACCCACCTACGCGTCACGCTGTCAGTGAATTGGCACTGATTATTGAAGTTAATTCAAAGCACACATGACTGAGTCCGAAGCCAATCCAAGCTTCACGAACGACGCGCTGAAAGTCTGGTTTTTCTCAGCCGTTTAGTTTGGTGCCGTAAAATGACAACAGCAGGACTGAAACAGTGTGACAAAGATAAGCGGAGCATCCGGTTGATGTGCGCGCACACACGTAAATGATTTACCTGAAGAACCTGGTTTACTTTCCGAGCCCGTGAGTTCAGTGAAACATCCTTTTGTTCGCTCCCTGCTGCTCTGTCGTCTCCTCGGCACCAACTCTCCTGAAGTTACGAAACGCGCTGCTGCAGCCGCTCCATCTTGGACGTCACCGAGGGCTTTTTATTCTTTCACCGGGGAAAAGAGTTTGTTAGAGGCCAAGGAATCTTTTTCCATGTTGGGAGTAAAGAAAGAAGCGGTACATGAGAAGTGGCAGGAAGCACCCCCTCCCCCCCACACCGCCTGGCCTCAGTATGAGAGGAATGTCCATCCTCCCTCCCCCTCCTTAATGGAAACTGGATGAAAAAGTTTTTGGAACAGGGAAATCCCTCCTTCTCTCTCCTGCGCTCCAGACTGGGCTCTAACAAAGGTCTAACCAGCAGGAAAAAGTTACAAAGCACAACTCTGCGCCCGAAGTGTGTCATCAGACATGATCAGTGGTCGTTTATTAACCTCGCTCACGTGAAAAAGCTGAAGAAGGGGAAGAAGTGACAAAGAGGGCTTTGTTTCCCGGCAGAGCTCTGCTACATTTAAGTGCTGTCGGAATTTCGTGAGAAGGTGCCCATATGTTGGTTTTGCTTCACGTCAGTCGGCCCAAATCCACATGCAGTCATTTAGCACCATCAGTTTCAAGCCCTGCCTCGACCCTGTGCCGATAATAATGCGTTACTATCAATCTCCTGTATACAGAGGACCAGGACCCCTGTTGCTGTGAGCTAACAGTGCTAACCTCTGCTCCACAGGTCTATGGTGGGCTTCAGGGCTGCTTCATCATGTGATTTTCATCACTTCTTTTCACTTACTGGCGTTTTAGCTTTGCCATCTGCCATTCAGCTTCCAGCTCATTTCTGTGAAGTCAGTGAACGGGTGCAGGACTTGTGACCAGAGTGGGCTCTGTGACATCTGCACTGTATTCTTATATAGGTCAGTACATGTAGGCCATCTTCACCAGAAGGTGGCGCTGCTTTATTCAACTCTATTACATTTGAATTAGAGCCCTGGCAGATCTTTTCTTGGACCCATATCACTGTGTTGTAATGGGACAAATGCAACAACACATTCTCTCCTTGCGTCTTGGCTAACACACACACACGTTCACCAACCACAGTCAACATCAGGAGGAATGAACATATTTAGTCAAGTTGATGCTATAAGCCAGGCTACCACAGATTTAGCTTAGCTAGAGGGATTAAAAAGAAGCTGGTTAACCAGGGCTCCTCACAGGCTGACCGGATCACACTCATTCAACAGTTATTTCCAATAAACCAGCTTCTGTATATCATACACATATTATATTGAATATTTTCCTACTTATCTTATGAGGAACACTTTTTTTGGTTTACTTTGCTAAACATTTTAAAATGCCCCATACCATGTTATGGAAATTAGACATAAATGAATCTGCACAAACAGGTTGTCAATGTGAGGTTTAATTTGTCTTTGCAAAGGGGTCAGACAACAACAGTGCATCAGCAGACTGCAATGATTCACAGAAACAAGTTACAGTGCATCCAGAAAGGATTCACGGCGCTTCCTCATATTTTCATGTTACAGCTTAATTCAAAAATTTAATTCATTTCTCACTTCAAAATTCTACACACAAAATGACAAGTGAAAACAAGACTTTGATGTTCTTGCAAATTTATTAAAAATAGCGAACAAAAACATTACGTGACATTCAGATCTGAGCTAAGGTGCTTCCTGTTTCCACTGTTCATCTGTCAGATGTGTCTACAACTTGACTGGAGTCCACCTGTGGTAAATTCAGTTTACTGGACTTGATCTGGAAAGTACACACCTGTCTCTGTAAGGTCCAAACCATGGACAGGTGTCAGAGCACCAACCAAGCCATGAAGTCCAAAGAATTGTCTGTAGACCTCAGTGACAGGATTGTATCGAGGCACAGGTCTGCAGAAGGGTACGAAGAGATTCTGCAGCATTGAAGGTCCCAATGAGTACAGTGGACTCCATTATCCATAGATGGGAGACATTTGGAGCCACCAGGACTCTACCTGGAGCTGGAGGTGTCCAAGAACCTGATGGTCACTCTGACAGAGCTCCAGTGTTGCTCTGTGGACAGAGAACCTTCCAGAAGTCCAACCATTTCTGCAGCACCAATCAGGCCTGTATGGTAGAGTCATCAGACTGAGCCCACTCCTCAGTAGAAGGTGACGGCTCACCTGGAGTTTCCCAGAAAGCACCTAAAGGATTCTCAGACTACGAGAAGCACAATTCTCTGGTCTGATGAGACAAGGGTTGAACTCTTTGGCCTGAATGCCAAGCGTCATGGCACCACTCCTTGTCTGCCAATAAAATCGTTACAGTGAAGCACAGTGGTGGAAGCATCATGCTGTGGGGATGTTTTTCAGCAGAGGGAACTGGGAAACTGAGAGAGTAGTCAGGGTCGAGGGAAAGATGAATGCAGTTATGTGTCCAGAGCTCTATGGATCGCAAACTGGGACAAAAGTCCATCTTCTAACAGGACAACATTCCTAACCACACAGCCAAGACAACAAATGAGTGTGCTGATGCATGCTCAATCATCCAGGTAAGCAAAAAGTTGATTCTGTTCATCTGGATGTTTTCAGTGGGAGAAACATTTCATCACTCATTCAGGTGACTTCTTCAGGCTCAGCTGACGGCAGGTTTCCCCAACCTTATAAACAGTACAATGCTGTGATTGCAACCACTGCCCAACTCTCTGTGAATGGTACTCATGGCCTTTGATCAATGGTTGTCGATCATGGTCATGACAATTTGCATATTAATGATCCAGAATCTCAGCTGCTGACGATAATTTTCCACAAACTATCCAAAAGATAATACACAATCACAGACATGCAGAATTATAAAGTCTCTGGCCCCAACTCTGGAACCTTTTGAGAATCTCTTAA